>NW_022639766.1:186573-186838 GCF_010583005.1 Odontomachus brunneus | reverse complement strand
TATTTGTTACACACATGCACACAAAATATTAATTAATATTAATATTAGTATGCGTGCGTGCATGTTGCAATGTTTATAAAAATATGTAAGATAATGTTCTTGTGATATTAATAGCTCAAACCTTTGAAGTTGAAGACTTTGTTTCTCTTTTTGATCCTCCACATCTTATTAAAGGAATAAGAAACAATCTTTTAACAAAAGATCCCGCATTTAAGAGCAAAGGAAAGAAAGAAGAACGTATAGCATCGTGGGATGTCATCAAGAT
>NW_022639766.1:183520-186563 GCF_010583005.1 Odontomachus brunneus | reverse complement strand
AGGAGCCGACGGCAATTTTCCGACGCGGCTCACAGGCGACTGTTTGCCGTCGCTCGCGAAGTTCCGTTCGCGAGTATCGTCGCAATATATATTTAATAGAATTTTTTATACAATTACTATACCGTGGCGTTTCAAAGTAGTGCTAATGCACTTTTCTAAAAAAAAAAAAAAATGTATGTAAGCACTTACATTACCGTAAGCACTTATATACCATAGCATTTATAGGATAATGAAATGTTGGACGCAACTATCCTTCTAACACTATTTTCATTGCTGCCATTAAAAAACGAGTTTCTTGAAGAAGGATGTAGTAATACAAGGAAAGATATAAAGACAGTGCAGACAACGCACAACAAACAAATAACAATTGTACAAGAAGTGAGTCCAGCTTACATTTTGTGGGTTTTTTTTCACTGAACACAATTGCATTTCAATTTCTTTTATGCATAAATTGATTTTATTATAGGTGCATTACTTTAACTTAACATGTGAATTGTGCATTTGTTTGATGTTAATATTACAACATATTACAATGATATTTGACTGATATAGATCCTTATGCTGTACTTTTTCTTTATTTTTCTATGTTATGTACTTTTTCTTATCTCTTCTTATCTCCTATTATAACAATATTTATTCTATTATTACAATATTTAACTTCCACTTTCTTTTTTTTTATCATATCGAATGCCACGCATTTTTCTACGTATTATTGCTTGCTGATGGAAGGGAGAAATAAGTGTAGGTAACAAACAATTAAATGTAAGAAACAATTGCAGATAATAAGGACATTTGAAACAATAACAGGACAGGTTTTCAAAACTTGTTGGATATGCGATGCATACTAATATATTTTACTTATTCACCGGCTTTGTTTGTAGTGTGCCGCCTATTGTATATAATCCTTATTCACATAATGTTTCTATCAAGATATACACAAATATATTTTAAAATATATCTTTCTTAAAACGGACCGTGTAACGTCTCAAGGCAGTTACTATGTCGCTATGAAGTATACGATTTAATATTTCCCTGCATTATGTGACATCTCACATAACATAACGTGCACAATCGACACATGAAACATCTCGGAAACTTTAAGACATTTTTAAAACGTCATTATACGCCTTATATATTAATTGTATTACACGTCTATAAGACGTTATACCTTAAATTGAGACGTTGCGTTGTATGAGATGAAACACAAACACTATTGCACTAACAAAAAGTTAGTTATTTGCATGTTTCTCGCAACCTATACCATTCTTTGGTCACGAATAGAATGCTAATATATGTGCAATATTTAATTGAAAAAAAGTTTGTTTTCACGTTTGAAAGTACAGTTTTCATGTGTTTATATATATATATATATATATATTTCAATCTTTAAGGGACATCGATATAATGCAAAGCATAAGTCAAGGCTTTAGCCTTGACTTTGTATAAAACAATAGGGAAGCGTGCTTATACTCGGTTACGGGAAGTTTTTCAGCACATTCCTTCTAGACAATCTTTGCAGTTGGTGCTTCACAAAATACCCATTACCGCTGGATTAAACTCTTTCATCCTACAACATTTAGAGAATATTTCTTTTTAAATGTCTGCTAAGGATAAAGTGTGTATCCTCGGGTGTATATCAGTTGGACACGGGGCAATTGGACATAGTCCAATCACAAGTCGCTGTTCCAAGGGACCCTACAAATGTCTCTAATCACACGGTGCTGTGATTGGCTGTGTCCAAATGCGCCGTGTCCAAGTGCACCGCTCCCTGTATCCTCATGTGAGATGAGATATCTATACAACCGAATGTCACGTATGATATTCGAAGGGATATCACATGTGGTCATGAGGACTGGGGCACCAACCGTAGTAATAAAGTCGCGGATCATGTTTTAATTTTTATGTTACGGGGTTTATATGCCGGATGGAAGATGCCCATTTCTTATAACTTTTGCGCGAAAGCTACGAACACCTCACAACTCGTTAGATGTATAAAAGAACATGTTTCGAAAATTAGTAAAGTAGGCTTCCTCATTGTTGCGACTGTCTGCGACCAAGGAACTTCAAATGTTGCTGCCATCAAACATTTATTATCTCGTACAGATATGAAACGGAACTTAGAAAGAAAGACGCAAAATTAGTTTTTATATTCATTGTTATAATGTGCTAAACATATTTGTTACACACATGCACACAAAATATTAATTAATATTAATATTAGTATGCGTGCGTGCATGTTGCAATGTTTATAAAAATATGTAAGATAATGTTCTTGTGATATTAATAGCTCAAACCTTTGAAGTTGAAGACTTTGTTTCTCTTTTTGATCCTCCACATCTTATTAAAGGAATAAGAAACAATCTTTTAACAAAAGATCCCGCATTTAAGAGCAAAGGAAAGAAAGAAGAACGTATAGCATCGTGGGATGTCATCAAGACAGCATGGATAATTGATAGGAAGAGTAATATGTTACGGCCGCAACTGCAGAAAATAACAAAAGAACATATTATAGAAAATAAAATTAAGAAAATGCGTGTGAAATATGCTACGCAAGTATTGCGTGGGACAGTTGCGAGCTGTATCGAGACAAAACATAAATGTAAGTACAATTGTAAAAAACATAAATATAAGTACAAAACATAAATGTAAGTACAATTGTAAAAAAATATTATATACATAATCGTAATATACTGCAATACAGTAACCGTTAATATAAATTATGTTTGCTGTTGCAGGTGTTGTGGATTTAAAAGATTCTACACAGATGATGATAGATACAGAAGAAGGAATTGCCACAGCAGAGATAGTGCTTTTTTTTAATGACTTGTTTGATTCTGTGAACAGTAGTGGTGTAAGTGAAAATAAGTTACGTTCTCCAGTGACAGAAGATAGTGCTCATCACGCATTTTGGACGGATGCCAAACATGAACTGCGAAACATGCGCTACGTATAAAAGGTAACACATGAATCTGTATTATCTGTGCCGACGTTACAAAATTGGTTATTCACTATTGACGGGTTTCAGAAACTTTGGAAGATATTA
>NW_022639766.1:181548-183510 GCF_010583005.1 Odontomachus brunneus | reverse complement strand
AAAAAAAAAAAAAAATGTATGTAAGCACTTACATTACCGTAAGCACTTATATACCATAGCATTTATAGGATAATGAAATGTTGGACGCAACTATCCTTCTAACACTATTTTCATTGCTGCCATTAAAAAACGAGTTTCTTGAAGAAGGATGTAGTAATACAAGGAAAGATATAAAGACAGTGCAGACAACGCACAACAAACAAATAACAATTGTACAAGAAGTGAGTCCAGCTTACATTTTGTGGGTTTTTTTTCACTGAACACAATTGCATTTCAATTTCTTTTATGCATAAATTGATTTTATTATAGGTGCATTACTTTAACTTAACATGTGAATTGTGCATTTGTTTGATGTTAATATTACAACATATTACAATGATATTTGACTGATATAGATCCTTATGCTGTACTTTTTCTTTATTTTTCTATGTTATGTACTTTTTCTTATCTCTTCTTATCTCCTATTATAACAATATTTATTCTATTATTACAATATTTAACTTCCACTTTCTTTTTTTTTATCATATCGAATGCCACGCATTTTTCTACGTATTATTGCTTGCTGATGGAAGGGAGAAATAAGTGTAGGTAACAAACAATTAAATGTAAGAAACAATTGCAGATAATAAGGACATTTGAAACAATAACAGGACAGGTTTTCAAAACTTGTTGGATATGCGATGCATACTAATATATTTTACTTATTCACCGGCTTTGTTTGTAGTGTGCCGCCTATTGTATATAATCCTTATTCACATAATGTTTCTATCAAGATATACACAAATATATTTTAAAATATATCTTTCTTAAAACGGACCGTGTAACGTCTCAAGGCAGTTACTATGTCGCTATGAAGTATACGATTTAATATTTCCCTGCATTATGTGACATCTCACATAACATAACGTGCACAATCGACACATGAAACATCTCGGAAACTTTAAGACATTTTTAAAACGTCATTATACGCCTTATATATTAATTGTATTACACGTCTATAAGACGTTATACCTTAAATTGAGACGTTGCGTTGTATGAGATGAAACACAAACACTATTGCACTAACAAAAAGTTAGTTATTTGCATGTTTCTCGCAACCTATACCATTCTTTGGTCACGAATAGAATGCTAATATATGTGCAATATTTAATTGAAAAAAAGTTTGTTTTCACGTTTGAAAGTACAGTTTTCATGTGTTTATATATATATATATATATATATTTCAATCTTTAAGGGACATCGATATAATGCAAAGCATAAGTCAAGGCTTTAGCCTTGACTTTGTATAAAACAATAGGGAAGCGTGCTTATACTCGGTTACGGGAAGTTTTTCAGCACATTCCTTCTAGACAATCTTTGCAGTTGGTGCTTCACAAAATACCCATTACCGCTGGATTAAACTCTTTCATCCTACAACATTTAGAGAATATTTCTTTTTAAATGTCTGCTAAGGATAAAGTGTGTATCCTCGGGTGTATATCAGTTGGACACGGGGCAATTGGACATAGTCCAATCACAAGTCGCTGTTCCAAGGGACCCTACAAATGTCTCTAATCACACGGTGCTGTGATTGGCTGTGTCCAAATGCGCCGTGTCCAAGTGCACCGCTCCCTGTATCCTCATGTGAGATGAGATATCTATACAACCGAATGTCACGTATGATATTCGAAGGGATATCACATGTGGTCATGAGGACTGGGGCACCAACCGTAGTAATAAAG
Organism: Odontomachus brunneus; assembly: GCF_010583005.1. Classification (NCBI taxonomy): domain Eukaryota; kingdom Metazoa; phylum Arthropoda; class Insecta; order Hymenoptera; family Formicidae; genus Odontomachus; species Odontomachus brunneus. Next base: position 181,789 of record NW_022639766.1, on the reverse strand, counting down.
TCGCGGATCATGTTTTAATTTTTATGTTACGGGGTTTATATGCCGGATGGAAGATGCCCATTTCTTATAACTTTTGCGCGAAAGCTACGAACACCTCACAACTCGTTAGATGTATAAAAGAACATGTTTCGAAAATTAGTAAAGTAGGCTTCCTCATTGTTGCGACTGTCTGCGACCAAGGAACTTCAAATGTTGCTGCCATCAAACATTTATTATCTCGTACAGATATGAAACGGAACTT
>NW_022639766.1:176942-177151 GCF_010583005.1 Odontomachus brunneus | reverse complement strand
GGGAGAGGGGGAGAGGGGGAGAGAGAGAGAGAGAGAGAGAGAGAGAGAGAGAGAGATCAGACATGAGAGAGAGACATGATCCAACCAGTGAAGGTAAGATCTGAACATGATTCACTGGTTGGATCATGTTCAGATCTTGCCTTCACTGGTTGTATCATGTCCAGATCTTGCCTTCACTGGTTGGATCATGTCCAGATCTTGCCTTCACT
>NW_022639766.1:165817-176827 GCF_010583005.1 Odontomachus brunneus | reverse complement strand
TGAATACTTTACGAGATATTTTGAATTTTTTCATATTGCAACTTTGGAGCTTTATAACTCGAAAAGTACTCAATGAAGAAACATTTCATTAGAATGTTTTGGAAAGCTCTCGAGGTCAGCTACAAGAATATGTAATAAAAAATAGGGGATGCCGTTTAAAAAAATTGAGGTGACTTTCATGTGACTTTCAAATAATTCTTCAAGGTCAAAGCAATGGTACCATCTTATGGTCCCCTCGAAACCAAACAACTTTTGTCTGAAAAATTTTTCTCTCCCGTGCTTGGTTTTTGACATATTCGACTGGATGGATTAAAATGGTCCACCCTGTATGTACGTAATATATTAATATATTAATTTCTTTTTAGGATATATTTTTTTATATTATGATATAATATTTACAGGTATATAAGTTTTTTGTGTACGTATGAAAGTGTTGCACGTACGTGTGTTGTATATTGCATGTGTTGCATTTATGTACATATATGTTATACATTTTTGTACGTATGTATATGTATGTGTGTATGTAAATGGTTGTGTGGACACTTGCTTACAAAACAGTTTTTCTGACATTGGCATTGTATAAAATGGTCACAATTGTTTCGCTTTTATGAGTATTCTTTTTTAGAGAAACAAGTCATGTTATTATTACATTACAAATTACAATTTCAAATATTTACATGCTATGTTTGCTATCTCTGTCTAATTCATCTAATTGTTTCAATATATATTCATAGCATATCTCATTGAAATACTTTGAAACTAAGATAATTATCTTAGTTACAATTGTTTCAATTATAATTGAATGATCATATGATACTATGTCTTGCAATCATTATTAAAAAAATTTTCTGTTTTTGTTCGTTCATTTTAAAAATATGTTTTATTCTTAAAAATATCTATAACTACAGTACAGATAACAAATTATGTGCTCTCTATACATCACAACATTTCATACAATGCCAATTTCAGAAGATATGTGAAAACTGTTTTGTAACTAACAACTTTGTGAGTAGCACTTCCATTCTTATAAAGGGGTGGGGGAAGTGTCCCAGGGGGATAGGTAGGGGTGAGTTGAGAGTGGGGGAGGGTCCCGAAATGGAATGGTGGGGGAATTTTGCAAGTTCAGTGGAGCGGGTAATATGTGGAATAAAAAATTGTTAATATTGGAAGTGGGGGCGGACGGTATGTCGCCTTCATTGTAAATCGGGTGGGATTATTCAGGTGGATTTATGTTTTTTATTTCTTTTTATCGCATCTTTTCTTATGGAGTATAAACTTCATCTCCTGCGGTATGACTGTTGTCCGAAAGTTCCGAGTCTCGACTGATGAGTGAGTCGAGGAGTAGGTGACGATGGAGGAGCTAGGGAAGGGGGGGGGGTAGTCGTCGGTTGCTTCTGTATAAGGGTAAGGATAATTTATGCTATTGGTTCGTTTAGTGGTCAGCTATGGATTTTCACGGGGATTGGTTTTTACTTGGGGGGACTCTCCGCCTCGTCGCCTACGTCGAAAAGTTGAGAATGCTAAGTGTGACCTGGAAAATTCAAGCGAAAAGGGGTCCAACAGAACGTTAGGCGAAAGTGAGGACCTAGCGGGAGAGGGTAGTCGCCAGATGTCTCCGCGTAAGGAGTGAGGAAGATCTATTGATTCGTTTAGCGGTCAGCTGTGATTATTCACGAGAATTGGTTCTTTCCGCCCTCCCCCGCATCGTTTCTTACGTCAAGAAGAGTTGAGAGGGAAGACGTTACCGGAAAATTTTGACGAAAAGATGCTTGCCGAATGTTAGAAGAGCGAGATAGATGGAGAAGGGAGAGCAGATCTGGACAACTATGGGTATGCGGTATTTGGTTTTGGGGGACGAAGAAAGAAATAATTAAAAAAAGTCTATCATTTATTTATACATACAATCATGAATACATTTCTACTTATTTCGTATACATTTGGAAGCGCAGTATTGAATGTAATGTTGAGAAGTATAGAGTATGGAATACTTAAGCTTACAATTAGAGAATATTTTATTGAATAATTTTACAATCATTTGGTCGTTTCCTTTATGATCGGTATAAAAAAGCCTAATAAATTAATTAAGATTATAACCGCGGCACATATAATAAAGAAACACGCAAGAATAGTGTCCCCAAGTTTTGCCCCGAATATCCCTGTAGCTGAGTAGTGTTCCATCGTTGGATGATGGAATTTCTTCTAAGTCGAAGAAGGAATCTGGAGTCGATCGGAGGCAGCCCGTAGCTGTCGGAGTATGTACCTGTTTCATGTTTATCGACGTAGAAGGCGACCCAGTGTTGTCCCGGACGGTTATGATTGTCGATATTAGCGACTATCGCCGTCGACCTCGTCCACACCTTCGGTACTCGGTCGGCTAGGTAGACCACTGAGTGTCTAACATCGAGATGTTGAATTGCTGGTAGAATTTCGAACGAATTTATTTTGACAGAATAGAGGGCTATGTAAAGTATGTACTTCGGGTATGCTCACCGTTATTTCGCCGCTCAATCTATCTTCCGATGTTTGCGTTCCTTCGACAGTTCTTTTTGCGGCTTCCTCCTCCGGCGAAAGGATTGTTGTTTGGGGCTGGCAGAAATTATAACAAAAATCCACGCTATGGGCGGACGACTCCATGCTCACTTCATTGATGCTGCTGAGCCTGTCCTTCTGCTCTTCCTCCTCCTTCTCTTTCTTCTTTCCTCTTCCTCCTCCCACTTCTTCTGCTCCCCGTTTTTACCCCCGCACTGCTCTCGCGCGTTTAACCACTCTTTTCATTTACTGGCTTTGTTTAACGTGCAATGAAAATTAGAGCCCTACACTGTCACATGATAGCCATGATATATGCACCTTATATCGCGCTCGCCCGATGGTAAACATTTTAAGGAAAGAAGTATTTCTTCGAGATTATATACGTCTCTCCTTAGTAAATTGCGCAAATAATCCGTTTTCTCTTTGCCCCTGGTGTAAATACGTCGGACGTTTCTAGTTATTTCGCGCAAGTGCTGGAACAAATATTCCGGATCGGTTTCCCCGTCGCACCACTCAATCCCATGATAATTTTTTGTGAGCCAGTAATTTTGCTGTCTCGTCTACTCCTTCAATGTGCCAAACGGATATTGCGGTCGTAAAATCCAGTGCCCCGTGTATGCCTCGTGAACCGCGACAACGGCGACTTTAGCCGTAAAGTTATCGTTATCCCGAAAAGCCTGCACGTCGATGACCAATTCCATATTCACCTATTTCCAACGTTTGCCGGGATTTTTCACTTCGCACAAGTTGCCGCGTTAAACTCTCGAGTAGAAATGTCTAATCCAGTCCAGGGTAGAGCTATTTTTTTAAAAGAATCGCAGATGTCCAACAAGAAGATGGTGGGGGAAGCGGTGGGGGGGGGGGATTTGTTTCCTAGCCGTAATCTATAATGACTTGACGAGAGGTGCCGATTTCTAATACACTGTCAAATTCCGCGTAGACGATATAATTAATCGTCGCGATGAGGGCTCTGTCAAATCGTACTTCCAGCCGTAAAGCGCCGTGTCTTATGAGATTCTAATGTCCCGCGCAATTGGCGGACAGATCGGGGATAAGATCGAAAGCGAAAAGAGTAAACCCGTTTAAGTATTCTTCTCTAGTTATTCCCTTACCCTCGTTCAGAAAGTGGATACCGGCCTCCGAAAATAGCGTATAATAAGCCTTGACGTAGAGCTGTACCGCGCGGGAAAAATCGGGCTGTAACGGTTGATTAGGAATTTGTTTACCGTCGACATACATAGAGAAGAAATTTATGCCGAAATTGCCGAAATTAAACGGAATTAATTTTCTATCCCCGTTAAATGCTTTATTATCGACAAAGCCGACTATTATTCGCTTTGGTAATTGTCCAAGTATGATGTTATCCAATGATTCGCCCACAACTCCGCGGTGAATCGTGAAAGATTTAACTTCGACTCTTGTGAGAGGGTACTTGGCAGTGTGTTTGCTTAGCATTCGCGCGTGAGCGAACAATATTCCGGGATTTACTTTAACCCTTCTTACGAGTAAACTAGTTTCTAGAATATGTATTTTCGACGCGCCATTAGCCTCCATGAGACAAAAGGAATCTTTCGAATGAACGAGCCGCAGCCGTACTTCCACTCCGTTCAGTAAGAATTTATCTTGATTAAATACGTCGCAATGAAGATGTCCTATGAGATCTATCGCTTGTTCGTCTCGTACGAACGTGGCACGCCACTCTAGCTCGGCATTTTCTCGCCCCGCCTCCGCCCCCGGTAAAGCGTCCATATGCTGCGTGGTATCTTCGTACCACAGGGCCGAAGTTAGATGCGATCTTTTTGCCGGGGTAGCGTAATTTAATAGCGCCTCGATGTACGCACGATAGGCGTAATCGTTGTTCGGGGGCGACACGAGTTTTTGATTGAAATATACATCGATTTTGTTGAACAACAAATGTAGGAAATGGTTTACGGGGCCTACTTTGACGTCGTCTCTTAAAACTTCTGCCAGCGGGTTCTTTTCTATTCAAGCGCGAAGCGACAGTATAGTGTGAGTGAGGTTTATGTATTCTTCTCCATGTCCGAGTACGACGAATTCTATGGGGGCGTCGTCCGCGAGAGAGGACACGGGCTTGTAATAAATCCATTGCGAACTCTCGATGCTGGTTTGGGTGGGAGGTAATGAGAAGAGATTCAGCTCACTCTTCAAGCACTCGCTGGAATGTGTGTGAAGAAAAGACATGCTGAGTTTTCGTCTCGTCGACAGCGCTTGTTTCGACGATTAAGAGAAAATTCGAATACGGTACGTTTCTTGTTAACACCACGATGTTTTGCGATTTCGCCACCGCGTCTTCCTGCTATACGGCTTTTCTTCTTCTTCGATGATTTCTTCGCTCCGGTGTTTCTCCGTCTCGTCTTAGTTTTCGATGATTTCGAAGAACTTCTTTTGCCGCCGCGACTACGTTTACGCGAGCCGGATTTAGCGACGTAACCGCCGAGTCTGTCGAAAGGAAACTGAAGCTTCTTAATCATCGTCGCCGAGTTTTATTCGGATCCCTTCATCAGTTTACTGATTTCTTCTCTGGCTCGCCTTTTAAGATTCTCTCTTGATTCCTTAAGTCAGGTTTTGACCGCGGTTTTCAACGGGGTGTTATTCCTCACGTCCTCGATTATATTATACTATTACCATGATTATATTATACTAATATCATTGCGTAAAGCTTTTTTTTCGACAACGTGTAAAACGGCGGTCATATAAGGAAGCGCCCGTCTAAATAGCCCTCCGAGAAAACTCTCGATACCGTGTCCGCGCTAATACGGCGAGCCTACGAAAATACGAAGAATTCCGTCACCGCGACCGCCCCCGGTTTGCGTTTCGTAATATTCCTGGTAATGACTCATATCGTGTTATAATATAAAAGTAAATTCTCTTTAATCGCAGCACTTAAAGTGTAAGGTCGCCATCAGCGTCCCAAATTCGAATGATATGCTCTCACACGTTTGATATCTTGTAACGAAGCGTTCCCACCTCGTTCCTATGTAATTAAATAATCCTCAAGTTCTAGTCTGTTTCCCTTTCTTCTCCTCGACCGTTGTCGAAAATAAAAAATATATTTATGTTACGTTCTCCCGCTGTAATTGATTTCACTGCCCAACACCCGTTAGACGACTAGCACGCCGTGAGCCCGGTAGTCCTCCCGGCCGCCGCTACGCGGCGCGAACGTGAGGTTGAGGCAGCAACTCACAGTTAAATTTCCGCGGCCGCCGCTATAAAAGGGGGGCCCGCGGAACCATCGACACGAGTTCACCGCCGGTCTCCTAGGAGACCAGCACGGGAGCGTGACACCGCGAACTCAGCCTCTCGAGGCACACCGTTCCAGACGACGACGTGCCGGGTTTCGGCCGCCGATCGAACTCAGCGGAGAGCGTGTCGGGCTTCGACCGTGGCTCCCCAACATTGTTCTAGACGACGACGTGCCGGGCTTCGGCCGCCGATCGAACTCAGCGGAGAGCGTGTCGGGCTTCGACCGTGACTCCCCAACATTGTTCCAGACGACGACGTGCCGGGTTTCGGCCGCCGATCGAACTCAGCGGAGAGCGTGTCGGGCTTCGACCGTGACTCCCCATCCTTGTTCCAGACGACAACGTGCCCGGTTTCGTCCGTCAATCAAACTCAGAGGAGAGCGTGTCGGGCTTCGACCGTAACTCTACGACACCGTTCCGGACGACGACGTGCCGGGTTTCGGCCGCCGATCGAACTCAGAGGAGAGCGTGTCGGGCTTCGACCGCGACTCCACGACACACCGTTCCAGACGACGACGGCCCAGAGCCCGGATCGCGGCTTGCCGCCACCGCGACCACCCGCCATTCCGAGTTGCACCGGCAACACCGATCGCACGCGCTTCGGCGCAGTATACACGCCATCCACTGTACACTAAAGTAATAAACTCTCGTTGTAAGCTAACAAAATCGAGCGCATTACTGCCATCTCTCTCTCCTTTACGTTCCTGGACGCCGGCGAGCTTACCCAAGCGATAAAAACCGAAAGCAAACGAACGAGGCGAGAGAAGTGACCCCGTTACAATCTATTTCTATCATTCGAAAACAAGTCAAGCGTAGAGGGATGTAATTCGCGTGTGAAAAATTCTTCGTAGCATTATAACCAAAAATGTGCCTGTCAAGCGAGTTCTCGACCGGGACCACTCGAAGAAGAGGGGAAGAGGTATCCCCCGTTATGTAGGGCTTGCAGGTGTCACAATAAACGAAGAGTTTATCGAGGATATCTCGCGCGATGCTACCCGGCACGTCGGACGCAACTTCCCGCGTTGTCGACGAAATCGTGTAAATTCCTCTCTAACTTCGCGAGCGCTCGGTGCGGATTTCGAATTGGGATAGCGCGATACGGGTTCGATATCCGCCACGTCGGGATATATTAGTTCTTCGCGTTTTTTGTGCGTATCGAATCCTAGCATACGACCGAGCTTGTCGGAGAATTTTATACAATGGTACAAAGTGCATTATTTTTTGTCGCACTTGAGGCTAATGAAAACTCTGCCACCGTGTCGGGAATCAGCCCGCCAAACGATGTGCGCTCCAATCTCCGCACAGGCGCTGTTTAAGGCGGACATTAAATCCGGTAGATCGCGATAAATGCCGGAAGTTATGCAGCCGGTTTCGATCTTGACAGTTTTCTCCGCTCCGCACTCCTCGATACTGACGAAGACGAGTCGCCCTTCCTCTCCGGGTTGTATGTGCAAAAAACTGTAGGGAAACTGGATCTCGGTGAGCGCGACTTCCGATTGACCTCGCAAATCCACTCGTTGAGGTAATTCCGTGATAAACGACGTGGTTGTATTTTCCGGAAAGTATTGCATGCTGCTGTCTAGGTATAGCTCCCGGAATGGAGCCGTGTCTTGAATCAGCGATGTGCCGACGTTTCGCAAACGTTGCAGTTTGCATCATCAGGGCTGAGAACTCAGTATCAGAGTTCTTAGCCCTGATGATACAAACTGCAACGTTTGCGAAACGTCGGCACATCGCTGATTCAAGACACGGCTCCATTCCGTAAGCTATACCTTGCGACGCTACTCGCGAACGGAATTTCGCGAGCGACGGCAAACAGTCGCCTGTTAGCCGCGTCGACAAATTGCCGTCGGCTCCCGGACACGCCACTAAGATATCCGCGATAGTTGGGTGCCAGATGCGGAAAGGCCGCACCACCTCGATAGACGCGAGAGTCGATAATTATCGCGAAAATCGCGCGTCCCGGAACCGTCGGGACCGGTAGCTCTTAGTAGGTTAAAGTCGGAGACGGGATGGGTTAGGAGAAGGCGAAATCACTTTACTCGATTTTGACAATAGAAATTACGTTTATTCGGGGACTCTCACACGTCCCGATATTCAGTCCGCGATATAAAGTTGTAACGGTAGCGCGCCTCGGTAAGCGGTACTGCTCGCGAAACGCCACACGAAGCCCGAGGACGTTTCCTCGGGCGAGCCTTTTCTTACTCGCGCGACCACTCCGCGGACGAGACACGATACAAGATGGGTCGATACGCGACACAAATAAATTTTTGGAGCAGATGGTCAATCTTACAATTCTCGGCGACGGCCCTTGCGTCGGCGGCGGCGTCGGCGGTGACGGCAGCGGCGGCAGTCCTCTCTCTCTCTTTCGCTCCGCTCCCTCCTCGGTCGCTCTCTCACTGTCTCTCTCCCTCTCGCTCTCTCACTGTCCTCTCTCTCTCCCTCTTGCTCTCTCACTGTCCTCTCTCTCTCCGCTCTCTCGTTCTCTCTCGCTCTCTCACTCTCTCACTATCGGCACGGTAATCGCAAGATCGCTCTATCTGTACGCGGCAACGGTCGCGGTAAGGCTGCCAGTTGATTGTTCCTGGGAGGATCGCGTATCCTCGCGGATACTCCCTCGTCGCTGCCCCTTCGTCCTAGGGTGGTCGGTCGTCGAGAATCGGCAGATTTCGGTAATTTTATCTCGAGACACTTTTCGTCTCGAGACACTGTTGTCGTCGGGAGTTCGCCTGTTGTCTCTCTCGGCTCTCCCGTTTTTTCTGCCGGGTTTCTCGCGACGGCTGCTTCGCTAAAAGTAAACACAGCTGATCCGTCTAAGCGCGATACTGTGTTATAGCTACGGTAATTTCTCAGCAATAGAATATTCGCTATTGCTGAGCGCGCGATAATCCGCGATAATATATTTTAATCACCAAAGTACGAGAGTGCGATTCACCTGAGTAAGGGCTTCGCTAGTTGTCGTCCGCTGCATCCTCGCTCCTCGATGTCCTCCGCTCCTCGGTCTGGTGGCCGGCAAGGGACGTCGAGGGGCACAAAATTCGGGACGCGCTGACATTCGCATCTGCTCCGCTCGCAAAAATCGCTTCTTCGCTTTGTTCTAGATCTTCACAATAAACATTCGACGGAAAGCGATATTCGGCAAGGTCTCGAAAAACCGTTAGCGACACGACACGCCAAAAACATTCTCGCTAAATCGGTACGGGATTCTTGAGACGGGCGCCTCCACGGCTGCCACGTCACAACCTAGACATTGTATCAATGGCCGTGAAAGCCTCAAATCTAGTATCGCATGCTGCTGTTGCTAGATAGAATCATGAGAAATTGCTGCCGCATTATGCCCGAACGATTTCAGATTCGAAGCGGATATCCACGAATTAAATTTAGAGGGGTATCCTCGCCAGCTAACTAGCAGTTCCTTACTGCCCCCGCGACCCCTGCTTTTTATCACCTTGTCGACGATAAACTCCTCTTCTCGCAAATTTTTGCTCACCCTCGCTAGTTCCTGCTCGTAGAATATTCCGTCTATAACTTCACCCGATAGATCGCTCAGTTCGTATACCCGCGGTTCTCGCCATGCGAGAACGCGATGAATTTGAAATATTTCCTCGCTCTAATTCGCCTCGTATCCTTTTTCGAAGGTGTTTTTCGCCCTACTGACTCGCACCAGATCACCCGCCGCTTATTTAGCCTTTCATTTATGAACTCCCCCTTTGCGCTCGTATCGTCGTTTCGTATTTTCGCGCGGGATGCGAACGTAACACTCGCCGGCTGCATCAAAGTGGCGGAATGACGGGTGTGATTGTAGGCGCGCACGATATCCTGCAAAATATCGATGTAACGATGCGTATTTCGATGAGTAAAATAACACCACATTCGTTCTTTGAACGTTCTATTGAAGCGCTCGATTACGGCGGCTTTGACATCTGGATTTCAAGTCACGCGAAAGCGTTTGCCCTTTTCTTTCAAAAAGTTTGAAAGGGACGCGCGAGGAATTCTTTTCCTTTGTCGGTCTGTAGATACGCTGGTAGCCGTCTCTCGCTCCTCGAGAGCACGCGCCGGAGTGCCGCCGTCACGTTAACGCCTGTTTTGTCACGTATCGCTTCCACCCAGATGTACTTGCTGAGCACATCGATAATCGTGAGCAAGTAGCAGTAGTCATCGTTGTAGTTCTTGAGATTGCAAAGCTCGATCAAATCGGCGATCCCACACGTCGTCGATATTCGTCACGTTGTAATGTAAGCGGGGAAATTTGCGTCGTATTGGTCTGTGTAGCGTGTACGCGTCTTGTGGCTCGAGCCAACTAATAATTTCGTTTTGATTAAAATCCAGCTCGGCGGTGTGCGAAAGATTTTCCACGGCTGAATACCCCGCATAGTGTGTGGGATTATAGTATTTTTCCAGCCCCGTCATTCCAAAAGCTTCCAATCCAACAATCGCCTTTTCCTTGCAAATTTAGAATCTCTGTCACTTACGTACGTTTTATTCTTCTTGTTGTTGCTGAATATAAACACCTCGTTATCCCGTTTCTCTTCTAACGGTGTCTCATCGGATCTGCGTTTACCCGCTGCTACCCTTGTCCCGGGAAAAGTTACGTTTTTATGCGACGACGACGACGACGACGACGGGTCTTCAAGGATATGCGCGTTACTGTCCAAAGGTTCCTTGAGATTCCAATTTAACGGAAAGCGGGTTTTGTTCTTGTTACCGTCGCCGGATATAAACGCCGAGTATCCCTCATCGTCGCGTTCATCTTCGAGCGATGCTTCGTCGAACGCGCGTTTATCCATTCGCGCTTTCGCTCTTGGAATAGGGGTGCTACTACGTGCCGCTAAATCATCGGGAATAGAAACGCTATCGTGCAAAGGCGATTCTTCGGTGAAAATATGATGAATGCTCTTCTCTCGTAATTCGCGATTTCCTACGAATTCGGGAGGAGTAGCTATATCGCGCAATAGTCGAGCGAATCGGCCTTCCCCTGTCGCTTTTAAGGTTTTCCGCTCGCGTACCGCATTGTTCACAAGTTCGACAATGTTCGTTCCCTTTAAAGCGTTTCCGTCTATACTCACGATCTCTTGTCTGTCCCAGCTTATTCTAACGGGCACCGCCACATCGCGTAAATGTCGCAGCAACTTGCGCGCTTTAGCGCGATAACTTTCCTGGATTTTATCCAGTATTCCTCTGATGCTTTTCTGCTCGCTGCGACGTCCTCGACGGGGGG
>NW_022639766.1:161788-165778 GCF_010583005.1 Odontomachus brunneus | reverse complement strand
GGGGGGGGGGGGGGCTTCGCCGACAGGGCGACTCAATGCGCTCACGTTATTTTCATCGATACGCGCTTCCGATAGTGCGTCCGCTTCCCTCGTCTTTCTCTTATGACGACAACGACGATCAAGCTCCGGTTTGTCATCGAGGACGTTGTCGTTTCCGTATCTCGCATCGTCTTCGGAACGAATGTTTTCGGTATCATCGCCGTCGTTGCTAACGCCAGCGTTTTCGCTCGTTTGTTGATTTTTTTCTTCCTCTCGGAAAAAATGCAGGTAATGTTGAAGCGCTTCTCTGTACAAATCCCATTTCTCGCGATCCGACATCGTTGAATCGAGAATTCGTCTCATATCGGCATCGAGTCGCGACAAAACGGTTCCCGGAGTGCGTACGGTAATTTCACCGGATCCCGCGTCGTTATTCGACAAAACGGCGGAAATCACGGGTTGTTGCTGCAACTGCTGTTACATTCTCGCGAGATTTTCCGCAGAAACCAAAACCATCTTTCTAGCTCTTTCCATGATACACGCGAGCGCGCGCGCGTTCGATTTAATTCATTTCGCGGCCTACCGATAACGCTGGATAGAATAGCACCGAGTATGGGTCCAATCAGGTAAGGCAAGAATCTTCCTCTTTGCACGATAATTTTGGCTTTCAAATTAGCGCGTTTACTCGCGATATTCCGCAGTGCTGATTTGTACCTGGACAAACGACTTTTTTTCCCGCTGGTCGAGCAGTACGTTACCTCTGAGAGTATTGAAAGCGCATTCGCAGATACAGGCGATGAAATCGTTACCCGCGCAGCGTAAGAAGGAGGTCCGCTCTTTCTTCGTTAAATAGCACAGTGATTTCAGAAGGCAGACGTTTTTCCGGCCTATGGTGCGACACGCGATACTCGTCGCTCTATCGCTACTCCCGCGTTTCGATGTCATTGTGAAGACGCGACTGTCGCGATTCGGGTGAGCGTGCAGAGTTTTATACGAGATTTCCCGAAGATCTACGCGGGACGTAAACATAATGCGCATTATCGGTGGGGAAGATGCACGTGCGAAATCGATATTCGTCGGGAGTGGACTGTTTCAAATCGAGCAGCAAATATCCGTGCGTTCGCGAAGTAGCGTCGTGATACGCCTCTTCCAGAAACTTCGTATCATCCGGATAAACTTGACGCGTCAAGTGGCGAATTTGAGCGCGATCGCGAGGATTTTTGAATACCACGATGTAATTGTTGTTGAGAGAAATATCCCGCTATCCGCGGCCTTGATGAAAGAGATTTTGGGAAATCAATATAACGTTGAGGTTCTTGTGATGACTACCTTTTGTGTACAAATCCACAATCACGTCGCACGAGGACGATTCCCTCATAAGATCGTCGATTATCACTAATTTCGCGCAAAGCGGATCGTGCGAGTAATCATCGGAGCGAGGTAAACCTTCGCGAAATTCGATTATATTTCCCCCCGCGCACTTTCCGATGTCGCACGATGCCGCCCCGGGCTTTTCGCGGCGGTACAACGAATCTATTTCTTGTTGCAGTTAACGATAGGCCTCCTGCCACTCCGCGTAATAAAACAAAATTCTTTCGAAACGGACATCGGACATGGCGGACAAATGGCGAAGAAAAGTCTTCACGAAGATCGTTTTACCGTATCCCGTCGGACCGCAAACGATCGACGTCCAAGGATGCCTCCAGCGCACGTCCATGTCGCGCGAATAAACGGTCTTCGCGCACTACTCTGGGAATGAAAAAAGATTGGCTCGCGAGCGCGGATTTATATCTTGAATTATGCGACGGTGGGCTAGCAAACGCTCGCGGAGGGATCCACGCGGCAGCCACGGCGCTCGCGTCAGCGTACATCCGCGGGGGACGCGCGCCTCAGCGAGCTTTTTCCCGCGGCGCGACGCGCAAAAGCTTATTTAGCGCTGAAGGGGGAAAGATACAGCTCGTATCCCCCAGTGCTAAAGCCGCGATTGTTGAGCTTATCGCGTTGGAACAAGCGATATTTCTCGGTTCGCGCTCAGCCGGGACATTTTATCCACTTGTTTGAAAGTTACTTTTATTCGCGCCACTTAAACGTCGCGCAAGAAATTAAAAATTGTTTCGCACGCACGCTTAAAGCCTAGAGATGGGGGAGAAATGGTGGGAGGGAGTGTAAGTATGCATAAGAACAAAACCTATTTAAAAAGTTTTTATTTCTTACATTCGTCTTCGCTGCATATAAAAGTCCTTATTTTTTAAAGTATAGTGCGTAAAATTTACGTTCATCTTTTTACAGGAGGACTAAGCAGACGTGTATATTTCGTATATTTCGCAGTTTTTATATTTTTCTTATATTTTACAGTTTTTACATTTTTCTTACCTTAGGAATAATTTTAAAATCTTACGCAGCAAATAAGTAAAACAAAGGAGACAGAGATATATATCGCTATTCGCTGGAAACGTAACCGTATGGTACGGAGTATCCGTTGTTGATAAATTACGTTTTAGTAATACGGGCATGCAGGACTTTGTCTCGTTTCTTGTGACGATGTCCTGAAATACGGGGGAGCGGTGCACTTGGACACGGTGCATTTGGACACAGCCAATCACAGCACCGTGTGATTAGAGACATTTGTAGGGTCCCTTGGAACAGCGACTTGTGATTGGACTGTGTCCAATTGCCCCGTGTCCAACTGATATACACCCGAAATACGGTGCGTCAAATCGCGCTAAATCGCAGTTTTATCACGGATTTATACTCGTTCGTCTCTTCTCCCCTTTTTAACTTTTCGTCGGCTAGTAACAATGATTTAATAGAACTGAAATTAAGCACGCGAGAATTTTCAAAATTCAGGGTTATTCCCTTTACTTTGCAAATTTCTTGCGCGCGTCCTTCACCCGTGCGAACGACGTAAGCGTAAAATTTCGGGCCGGCGGATACAAACGTCTCGATGTAGCTATCGAGGCCGAAACTCTCGAGTTCGTCCGTCATATCGCCCAAAAAATTCCCCGTACGCGGCTCGTACTCGTCGGGATCACTGGTGCTCAAATATACACGAATCGGTATCGTAATATAACACGCAACTTTTCTGAATACGAATATAACTTTAATCCGGCTAACGTCGTGGTGTAAGCGGCTATCGCGATGCTGTTCAGCGGCGACGGAGTGACGGCTTCCCGCCTCATTCGCCACGAAACATATATCACCTCGTCGTTTACGGGCAATACATTTGTTATTTCGTGCTCTGGACTCGTGAGCAGTGCTGTGAAACTCTCCCACGTTCTAATGATCTCGGTATTCGGTAGATTGGAGCGTTGGCCGAATTTACCCCAGAAGGAGTTGAGACAGAGCTTCGCGACCGAGCGCAAGCCTGGATTCGGTAAGATATTCGCCCTGTTAAGAACCCTCCACTTTTTCGTATTCGCGCAGATACCGATGCGTGCCGCCTTCGTCATCCGCGCATTCGTTTGGCCAGCCGCTGGCCTCTTGCTTCAACTGCAGAAAGCAGTTGATATACTCGGCGAACAATCCCCGCCGCGTACCGGATCGTATTGCGTGATTTCGTAGTTCCATATTTCGCTCACGCTCGTGACGCGATAACCATTCTCGAAAGCTTTGCATAACTCGCAAGACACCCACGAGTCTTCGAATTCGCGATCGGCAGGGTCATCGTGCGTACATGCGGTCTGAGAAAATTTCTCGCAGCAGCTGCGGTAGAGCGCGAATAGCAATTCTTCGTTCACGCGATAAGGGAGTACCGGATGGAAGAGATCGCGCGGCGCGAGTACCCTGCAACGTACGAGGCCTTCTATGGCGTTAAGGGGATGCCGGACATGCAAAAAAACATTGACTTTTTTCTGCAAAATTTACGTCTAATTGCTTGCACGGAATCACAAGCGCTTTTACACAACAAAAGTACACGCAAAAAATAAATTGGAGCATTGCTCAATATGTAACAAAAATGAAATAAATTTATAAAAATTTAAATTTTGAGCTGTCAGTTAGTGCAATATTTGC
>NW_022639766.1:159915-160029 GCF_010583005.1 Odontomachus brunneus | reverse complement strand
TAGCAGCGTCAGTCTCGTTATTTAATAGCCACATCTCGTATATGGGTCAATATTTGTCAAACGGTAAAGCCGGCTGTCCAAAATTGAGTTGAGTCAAAATAAACAAATAAGGGT
>NW_022639766.1:158430-159905 GCF_010583005.1 Odontomachus brunneus | reverse complement strand
ACTTCTTCTGTAGCAGCGTCAGTCTCGTTATTTAATAGCCACATCTCGTATATGGGTCAATATTTGTCAAACGGTAAAGCCGGCTGTCCAAAATTGAGTTGAGTCAAAATAAACAAATAAGGGTTTAAAATTCGCGTAAAAATATAAGCTTTCAAATGCCGTGTGCTATTTTTAAAAATTCAAAATAGCGGATCTAATATGGCAGCTGAACGGTGCGAGTAAAAATTTTAATTTATCTATTGTTATAATTTAAATAAAAATGTTTGTAAGGGGGTTTCAGGGGTCGCTGAATACGAATATGAAGTCAGATTTTCAAAATCATTGTGTTTTAACAATTTGTTTAAACAATTAATTGTTAAAACCAATTAATCTTTCAATTGCAACTTCATATTCGTTCTCAGCAACCCCAAAAATTTTCTTACAAATATTTTCATTTAAATTGGACTCCCTTACAAATTGTTTAAACAATTAATTGTTTAAACAAATTATTTTTTCAATTCCGATTTCATATTCGTACTCAGTGACCTAAAAAATCCCTGGATACATAGTACAAAACCGTGAGACACGTCTCTACTCATTTGTTCAAACAAATAATTGTTTAAACAAATTATTTTTTCAATTTGTTTATACTGCAACCCGATGTTCTGACAAGATATATTGTGCTTCCTTTAAAACTTTGAGAGTAATTTCCTTGCTGTTTTAAATTATTTACGTACATATCGTGACAATAGACAATGTACAATACATACAGAAAGGTGATTTTAGCGTTTCCCATCCTGTACCACGTGGAGGTATCACCTTGTTACAGGACATGGCACCTACGCCAGGAACATATTTTACAGTATATACAATGATGCCTCTTTGCTATTTATAATGTTTACACTATCTTGTACTACAAAAGAACGATTTATTTTTTAATACTGAAATTACATTTATTTATAAAGATGATATATTGGAGCTTACTTCGAAAAAATAACGCCTTCTGGACATGCTGAAAATGTTTTTATCATTAGTTTTCTCCCATCTAATGGTATAAAACCATGACTCTTTTGAATGTTGGGAATTGCCTGGGCTGTATTAAATCTCTTTTTAAGTTGTACTGTCACCTTTGTATGTTTTTCTGCACTGTAGAAAAGTATATCAATGTTTTCAAATCTATTTTGAGCCCATTCGAATAAGCATTTAGGTGTTAGAATAGCACGTGATGCTGGCGCTTGGAGACTGGCTCGAGTTGCTTCTCTCTTGAAAGCAGCACCGACACCATCGCAACCTCCTTTACCGTGAGCAGTCGCATGAAAGTGCCACTCCGCTGATATCCCAAAATCCTCTTCATGATGTAATAAATTAGATATTTGAAAACGATTCTTAAAATGTTGTTTAGCACCATCTGTAAAATAAATTACTTTTTTGACAGTGCATTTTTTTGTAATTTCTTTTAGTATCATTTCTTGAATGATATGTATACTTGAATGATA
>NW_022639766.1:157908-158420 GCF_010583005.1 Odontomachus brunneus | reverse complement strand
GTGCATTTTTTTGTAATTTCTTTTAGTATCATTTCTTGAATGATATGTACTGCTACTGTATCATGTGATAAACAGTCCGATAAAACTACCATACTTCGATGTTTTATTTCGTTTCCAGAACGGTAATAGTATACTATCGTATGTAAAATACATTGATCATTATTAAAGTGGAAAGCTTGTGCCGCATTCTGAACAACAAACGCATAATTTTCAGCGAAGTCAAGTTGGACAAATATTTCACCATCACGAAGCGTGTCTTTTTGTAGAGTCATAAATTTTGCTTATTCTTTCGCAATGAAGTCATGAGGTTTCAATTGTTTCAGCTTAGAATATAATTTCGTTAAAAAATCTTCTACTGAAAGTTTCTCTGTACGTAAGGTCGCTCTATTAGTAGTTTGCCAAATGCTAAAAAGAACACTAGTGATTAGTTTTTCATTTAAAAGTTCCCGAAGAATATCAACAAAATCTTGTTCACCTGGACACGATGGATATTCATTGAAATAACACGCCAC
>NW_022639766.1:155974-157898 GCF_010583005.1 Odontomachus brunneus | reverse complement strand
CGTTTCCAGAACGGTAATAGTATACTATCGTATGTAAAATACATTGATCATTATTAAAGTGGAAAGCTTGTGCCGCATTCTGAACAACAAACGCATAATTTTCAGCGAAGTCAAGTTGGACAAATATTTCACCATCACGAAGCGTGTCTTTTTGTAGAGTCATAAATTTTGCTTATTCTTTCGCAATGAAGTCATGAGGTTTCAATTGTTTCAGCTTAGAATATAATTTCGTTAAAAAATCTTCTACTGAAAGTTTCTCTGTACGTAAGGTCGCTCTATTAGTAGTTTGCCAAATGCATAAAGAACACTATTGATTAGTTTTTCATTTAAAAGTTCCCGAAGAATATCAACAAAATTTTGTTCAACTGGACACGATGGATATTCATTGAAATAACACGCCAGACTTGGACTATCACACATTAGCAACTTTAAACAGTCTTTATAATTATTTAACGGATTTTTTAGTGTTTTTATTAATTGTGATATATTTATTGCATCGAGCATTAATTTACAATTTTGATGAATAATGCAGCACATACACTATGCGTGCCACTTGCACCAGCAAGTATACAGTTACTTGGACGCAAGGTAGCAAATTTATTGAAACTGACAGGACAATCTACTATACTATGTATCCAATTTGCATACAGCTCTTTCAAATTAAAGAGAAGGAGACGCTTCTGTTTTTTAACTTTTTCTCCATCAACTACTATAGTAATCGTGTCTTTCTTTCCAGCCATCACTCGACTATTTTCATCAGAATTGTAAAAGTCTTCAATTTTTTTAGCAGTATCATCAAGAAAACGCTTTCCAGCTTTTAATACAGGCGATGCCACGTGTTTCTCGTAAATTTCTTGCATTGTTTGCCATGCGCCACGAGCAACCGAACTCTATTGCTACTTTGTTAATGTTCCAAGATAATGGAGCCATTATTAATATCCTGATGCGTTCATAATTATCCTGAAGACTATTAAAATGCTCTTTGATCCCATTAAAAAATTCTTCCAACTCTTTCTCTCTACATTTTTCACCACTAGTCTCCGGCTCTTCTGATGTATTAAAGTTTGAGCCATCGTCAATGTGATTCACATCTACGGGATCTGAGATACTTTCAGCCCTATCTTGTAGACGTATTGTTTTTCGACATGAAGTGCATATTTTTACCGTCGCAGGTAAATTCGGATATTTGTTCCGTATTTCTGCAGAAGGGTTTCTTAAACTTTTACCAATATGACCTTTCTCACCAGTTTTTCGGAAAAGACAAAAACATCTACGAGAGTGGAATTTAGGTGTCTTATCCATGACTATTGGGAAAATAATACAAAAATAGTCTTGAGAAAGACTGATTTGATAGTTTTGAAAAAAACTGATTGAAAGTAGCTGTTAAAAATCCGATTCAAATAGTCTTGAAAAAGACCGATTTGATATCTTTGAAATTAGATTTTTTATATTTAATCAAAGCAAAAAATCGAGCGCTCACTTAAACTGTACGCAACATCGGCAATGTAACCAGAAACCGAGCCCTGTAGCAGCGCATAGCATTAAGAAGGAATAACGCTCACAAGCGTGTCCGTATCAAAGATGCCAAATTGCAGATAGTGGCACTGGAAGGGGTACACATACTAAAGCATGTGCCGTCCGTATATGCACAACGATTCGATCAGCTTCAGCGTTTACATCCCTTCCAGCGCTACCATATCCCCTCCACACGCTGTAAGCGTGCTGTTATGTCTGCAATCTGGCATCATATATATATATATATATATATATATATATATATATATAATCAAAATTCCAGGCAAAATAATAATATTTCTGCAAAGATTACGTCCTATTTATTGAATTGAATTAAAAACAATTTTACATACTGAAAGTACATGCGAAAATAAAACTGAGTATCCAACAAATAGAGGCGAAAACGATA
>NW_022639766.1:154291-155964 GCF_010583005.1 Odontomachus brunneus | reverse complement strand
ATATATATATATATATATATATATATATATATATATAATCAAAATTCCAGGCAAAATAATAATATTTCTGCAAAGATTACGTCCTATTTATTGAACTGAATTAAAAACAATTTTACATACTGAAAGTACATGCGAAAATAAAGCGGAGCATCCAACAAATAGAGGCGAAAACGATAATGCACAGTTACTATCACGACATCGAAATTTTCTGCAAAGTTTACTTCTTTCTACCTGCGCCGAATTAAAAACCCTTTTGCATGGTGAAAGAACATGCAAAAATGAAGCGGAGCATCCATCAATATGATACTAAAACGATAACGCACAGTTACTATCACGAAATCGAATCTTTCTGTAAAGTTTACTTCTATCTGCGTCGAATTAAAAACCGTTTTGCACGGTGAAAGTACGTACAAAAATGAAGCGGAGCATTGCCCAATATTAGACGGAAACGATAAGAAACAGTTACTATCATGACATCGAATACTTCTGTAAAGATTAAGATAATTTCAACGCTCCTAAGACTGACAGCCGCGACCGTCAGTTGCATGGCCCGCCGCGCAGTAAGTTTAGATAAAAGAGGTGTTATTCAGGTTTCGTTTTATAACCTTACTGCCAATATATTTCTTATAAATGCTTAGTGGAATGTTGTGTTTTAAAAATGAAGGAAGGAAGCAAGATTAGAAAATTATCTCTCTCTCGTCCACGATATTCACGGAAAAGCAAGTGGATAAAGAAAGTAAGATAATAGTAAGATAATAAAATATTCATAATTTTGATGTTATGTTATGTTATGTTTTTTAGAAAGTGTTTCTTACAAAAATTGTAAGATTTTAAGAATTATATTAGGTATTCCATTCTCCCCACATGCTTTTTTCTTCTTAATCTTCTTAAGTGCTTCCAATATTTCTCCTTCCTATAATTTATCCTCTTCTTGATCTTGATCTTGATCGACTTGCATCTCTCTCCTTTTTATTCCCTCTCCATATTTGTCATCACCTTCCAATAGACTTTTGAAATAACTTCTCCATTCCTTCATTCCTATATTGTTCTCCATCTCTCATTTTTTTCCTTTTCCAGTTGATGTATGCGCATTACGTGAGCAATAAACATTAAATCAATCATGTATCTTTTCATCTAGCGTAAACTTATAAATAAAATAAAACAATTTCATTGATGTAATAAAGTTCAATGATGATAATAACTGTGTTCTGATATTCACTACCAGTATTGAAGATCTATAGTTTGTGTTACGTACACATATAGAGTTTCAGTATCAATAGTAGATATTGGAACGTAGCCTGTGAGTTCACATTAAAGAAAAAGATACATCACTACTTAGAAGAAATTTTATAGTAAAATGTGCTACAAAATTTTCTGTGCACGCTGAAAAAAGTGTAAATTCAATTAGTGTGATTGGAATACATTTTGTTGATTAGCAATATTATTAAAACCAATAAGCTAATAATTAAATGGCATAACTTATTGGTTTTCGCGAATTTTTATAATAGGCCTATCCTCAACCTGGAGAACTTTAGTCAAGCTGTGTTACTGCCGTAACCCTTTTAGGGTTTTGATAATCTGTATTACGACTATCGAATGCGCTATGCCCCTCGTTCCGAAATCAATTTTGCAGTTAGCGTCATTTTCTTGGAAGATAACTCAGCTTCTGCAGT
>NW_022639766.1:153407-154281 GCF_010583005.1 Odontomachus brunneus | reverse complement strand
AGGCCTATCCTCAACCTGGAGAACTTTAGTCAAGCTGTGTTACTGCCGTAACCCTTTTAGGGTTTTGATAATCTGTATTACGACTATCGAATGCGCTATGCCCCTCGTTCCGAAATCAATTTTGCAGTTAGCGTCATTTTCTTGTAAGATAACTCAGCTTCTGGAGCACATAGAGCAAAAGTAAAGACAGTTTTATGAATTAATGTAAACCCAAGGAATCGATTTAATCCCTCCAGAACTTCGTCAATTCAGCCGTTATAGCCGAATCGAGAATCTAACCTACTGTCACGTTTCCGGTTCCTTTCGGAGCGGCGGGCGACCTTGGTGTCGCGGTGCTACTGGTCAGGACACGTAAGGAGACGGCGGATGTGCTCGCCGGTGTCCAGAGTCGTGGTGCGAGCGTGAACGGGGGGGAAGGCTGTATGCTTCGTGTGTAAACAAATAAGTTTATTTCGGTCGGTTACAATGCTTGCGCGCGGTCGCGGGTTTCCTTAATTCTAGCGCGGACTTATGTCTATCTTACTTCTAACGCGGACTATTAACTAACTTATATCTAACGCGAACTTACACTTAGGCTATTTCTAACTTAGAACTAACGCGGATTTCCGATAATCGCGGCGGCGCGGTCGGGCGCGTGCGGACTCGCGGCGACGCGGTCGGTGTCGGCGCGCGGTATTACTTTCCCGTGGCGGAGCGCCTACCGCGGTTTGCCCGGCGTACGCGGCGCGGGCTTGTGTCGGCGGACGGGTGGCGGCGTGCCTTGAGGTGCAGGTTGGCGGTGGAGAGGAACCCGCTTCCGGGGAGCCCAGAGCTCAGGGCAGAGACGGTGAGCGCGCCACCTCTATATCCCACGGTTGCTGGCGAACCTCTTTTC
>NW_022639766.1:150450-151681 GCF_010583005.1 Odontomachus brunneus | reverse complement strand
TAATTTATTACAAATTTTACATTCAACATCTTTATAAGGTAACCTTGAGCCTAATCTTAACATTTTGTTAATATGGACTTTATATATTGTTATAATGTCTATCCTAATATTGCATTAAGGCTCCTGGCCCCTCGTATCATCTGTCTCTTTTTAATAATGTCAGAAGCGAGAAAATACAATACTACAAATACTACAAATTCTTGCGAAATACGTTAAAATAAAAATATATAAAGTAACACTTGCAATTGATTAAACAACATTCCAGTACCATACAAAGTCACTTTGCTTACATGAGTACGTGTGACTATACTGAATATAACATCGTTGGACGAAGAAAAAACATTTTTTGCAGAAAACATGTTGAATTGTATTGTATGTACAAATTTTTATTGTACTTATTGCAATTTACGCGCGTGATAGATATTATATTAAAAAACTGTTCGCACATTTTCTGTCATTGTTCTCAAGTTTTACATTTTTACTCGGAAAACCAATCGACTCTGAAAGTCCGGATAAGCACGATGGTCGCGTTTTTTTTTTGTATCCCTGACGAAAATTGAAATTGGAGGGTAAATAAAGTGTAAACGAAAAGTGACGGAAGTGTAAGTGAAGCGCTTACAAAGCGTCAATTGAAACATCGGAACAAAACAAGTGGGTACGCTTGCTTTACGTTCCAATGTTTTAAGTGACGCTTGACTTACACTTCCGTCACTTTTTGTTTACACTTTATTTACTTTCCAATTCAATTTTCGTCACGGATGTACTCGCCGTTGCCGCGATCACGGTGGTTCATTGTGCGAGAAAAGGAAAATAAAATTGTACAATGTTTTATTTTTATTATTTATATAATATTTATTTTATGAATAATAATTATAGTAAACATTATTTACTCTCCCCCACCTTCATCCCCAATTTCCTCTCCATCCTCTTTTTCTCCATCCTTCTCTTCCTTGTCCGCCTCTTCCTTTGTTTCCTTCTCCGCCTCCTCTCCATCCTCCTCTTCCAAATTTTCCTCTTCCCAATCCTGCTCTTCCCCATCTACCTCCTCTTTGATCATTATATCGTGAATAATGTCTACAAAGAAAATGTTAACATTTCAGCTATTCACGTTAGTACAAACATTATTAATAAATATAGGCTAATAAAACTTACAGTTTATTTCTTTCCTCAAGGAATCTTCCTCCTCTTTTATTGTTTTTCTTTCTCTCTCCCTCATTCTCTTCCGCCTCTT
>NW_022639766.1:145568-146710 GCF_010583005.1 Odontomachus brunneus | reverse complement strand
ACGTGTGACGTTTCCCTTTGTCATACACGTAGCCGCCGCCGAGGGACACCATTAGAAGTGTCAAAACTTATACTATTTTTCACAGTACGCTTCCTCATTTAACGGTTTGCATATTTTGTCTTGCAACAATACTACATTCCCGGGGAAAAAAAGTTCAGATATGGATTTTGTCAAGATCTGATCAGATATAATCAGATGTAATGTTATATGTAATTCAGATCTGTATAATAATATAATATAAACATATAATATAAACATATAATAATATATAATTATTTATACAATTATATATGATTGTATATGATTATATATGATTATATATGGACAGATATGAATCATATATAACGTTACATCTGATTATATCTGATCAGATCTTGACAAAATCCATGTCTGAACTTTTTTTTCCTGTTATGATCAATTGTAATAATTAAGGAAGTTGCAGCTGTCTCATTTTCATAAATTATGGGCTACTTGCAGTATAGATAATAACATTGTCATATTACGGAGTAAGAATAAGTGCATAAATTAAAAAAAAACATCTTTCGAAATTTTTCCTTTTTCCAAGATACGATTGCAATGTTTATATTGTAAGAAGTGCACATACACTGAAAATGAAACCGTTGGAACACTAATTTCTCTAAAGGATTTCAAACGCAGACGAAATATAATTGCACATTTGTAAAGGTAATAATAAATAACTTATAATTTTGCATATCGTCTGCGTTTGAAACTGCATACATGCATTGTATAAAATACATGTATGAAAGTAGTTTGTAATGTACCTGTTATGTTATTCACTGTTTAGACAACAAGAACGTCTAGAGGGACGTAAAGAAATAGATAATATTGTTATGGAAAAATCAATAAGAAATTATAGCATTGAAAATAATGAAAATATAAATAATGAGATAGCAAATAATAATCTAATTATAGACATGAATGAAAGCACAATGCAGGTAGATAAGCATGTACGAGCTGTTAAAAATGTTGCTATTTGTGATGCATTAGCTGCAATGGGTTTAGAAGTGGATGCAGACAAAGAAACTGTACATTCACCACTACATGAAATAGAATTGCAAGAAATATTACAAGATGACAGTACAGACAATGAGACTTTCGTTGTAGATAATAATATGGATGCA
>NW_022639766.1:143364-144177 GCF_010583005.1 Odontomachus brunneus | reverse complement strand
CGCAGCGAATAAATAACCAATGCATTCTGCGCTTTGCGCAGCGAATAAATAACCAATGCATTCTGCGCTTTGCGCAGCGAGTATAAAAGCAATGCATTCTATTGTTAACGCACTTTATAATGTACAAATGAAATATGTGCTCGACTTATCTACCTGCGTTCTGCGCTGTGCGCAGTAAATATTTACACTATGAAGAATATAGTGTTAATAAAATAAATATATTTTATTAGTATTGTACTAAACAACAAGCATCCATGATCAGTGTGCACATGTTAAGGATTGTATTAATGTCATATATATATAAATAATGTGCACACGGGTACATTTATATCTTTCTATTAGAGTGTTAATTAGATATTATCTAATAGTTTGGTATGATTGCACGCCGTGTGTACTGCAATAAGATGTCAAGTGTAAGTACCTGTGAAGAGAGAATAGTCTGGATATTGCAGTGTGGAAAAATTGGGTAACTGATATCGTATTCGATATGTGTGTGTGACGTCGAACTATTTTGTAAACAATGCTGTATATTACTTTATGCGTTACATGTTACAGAAATACTGTTGATAAAATAACGTTTTTCATACGTGCTACTTTATTATATGTAATTAAAAATATACATTTCAGCACATGCGTATACACATGCACACACACTCGCTTGGCATGATTCTGCTCACGCGTGAAAGCAGCACGCAGCGGCTTTGCTGCGATAGAATAAACGAATGTCGTTTAATCGTAACATGTTATTAGCATACCTTTAACACAAAAAGCCTACTTTTTTTAAAAAATGAAAAATGCATCACATGAGGGAAT
>NW_022639766.1:133562-138324 GCF_010583005.1 Odontomachus brunneus | reverse complement strand
CTTTGCTACCACTGTAGCCTTAGGAGATAACCCTTGCAATGAAAAATATATTAATAACATTGAAATCATGAGAAGGCATTTTATACAGATTATAGAAAATAATAAATTAATGCCATTTCCAAAACAATAAATATTATCGATAAAATTTATGTTTATAAAAGAAATTTATGTTTATAAAAGACAAGAACAAATGATTATGTAAAATAAAACTTGTTTAAAAAAAGCATTACATCAACAAAAGATGTTTCGAATACAACCTGTCTGTAAGAGACATCACACCTATATAAAAAGTGTGTCGAATAAAATTTGTCTTTAAAAGACATCATACCTATGTAAAAGGTGTGTCGAATAAAATTTGTCTGTAAGAGACATCACATCTATGTAAAAGGTGTGTCGAATACAACCTGTCTGTAAGAGACATCACACCTATGTAAAAGGTGTGTCGAATATAATTTGTCTGTAAGAGACATCACACCTATGTAAAAGATATATCGAATACAATTTGTCTGTAAGAGACATCATACCTATATAAAAACTGCGTAAAATAAAACTTACTTGTAAAAGACATTGTACAAAACTGTGACGTTTAAAAAAGCATCTTCTATAAAAACATGAATTATTTATACACCCACAAACATACACATACGCAAAGACGCGCGCGTACGCACGCACACACACACACAAATACACACATATACACGCACACACACACACGAGGTGTAAACCTGATCAGGCAACCTCCACGCGGTACACCTTGGGTAACGCTAATGCCGGCGGTCCGAGAAAAAATGATTATACAAACGATAACTGGGAAATATCTCGCAAACATGTAAAATAGATCAAACTGAATATAATTTTTTCTGCAAATAATTATGTAACATTTGGAGTTATTATTTTGTATATAGTATTATTTTAATTATTTCTTGATATTATTTCATGTAATTATATATAAATCATTTTTTCCCGGGATGTTATATTTTAATCACTTTTTTGTCAACTTATGTTATAGCTTATAGTATTAGCAAAGGATGCAAGTCCGTACGATTTTATCATAAATTTTATTATTATGTTGTGTCCCTTTACTCACAAGCAGATGACGCCAACTGCAAAATCGATTTCTGAACGAGATATAGCGCGTTTGATATGCATAATATAAAGTTTATTCAAAATTCTAAAAGAGTTTAGGTGAATGGGCCTTTGTTTCCTAAATATTGCGATCAAAGTGAGAGTCATGGAGCCATGTCACATATAAGCTACAACGTGGCATTCACTTCCATCGAAGCGGTGTAGCTAAGCAAACTGAGACTCTTACGCCGGTACTTTCTGCACCGGCAGTGAGTCTTCGAGACCGGCTGACGAGGCGACCACGTGCAATATTTTCTTTGTGTTTCGTATAATTGTAGTATATATTTTTTGTATTTCTATGTCGATATAATTGTTATGTGAACAATTAGGGCAGTGTCACGTTGCAGTAATAAAAAATAATGTAAAAACATACGGTTTACAATTTGCAGACATAGATTATGCAAAACATTCAACACATTATGTCTACAATGATTGTAAACAGTATGTTTTTACATTATTTTTCATTACCAAAATGTGACACTGCCCTAATTGTTCACATAACAATTAAATCCACACAGAAATACAAAATATATATACTACAGGTATACATATATGTTCGACAATACGAAACACAAAAAAAATATTGCACGCAGTCGCCTCGTCAGTCGGACTCGAACACTCGCAGAAAGTACATAGTCTCAGTCCGTTTAGCTACGTCGCTTAGGTGAAAGTCAATGCCACATTGTGCCTTATATGTGACATGGTTCCATGACTCTCACTTTGCATTGCAATATTTAGGAAAGGCTCATTTACCTAAATCCTTTTAGAATTTTGATACTCTATATTACGCGTATCAAACGCGCTACCCAGGAAAAAAAAGTTCAGATAAAAGCCAGATATGGATTTTGTCAAGATCTGATTAGATATAATTAAATATAATTCAGATATGATTCAGATCTGTCCATATATAGTCATATATAATTTTATATATGATTATATATGATTATATATAGACAGATCTGAATCATATCTGAATTATATCTGATTATATCTGACCAGATCTTGACAAAATCCATATCTGGCTTTTATCTGAACTTTTTTTTCCGGGTATATCTCGTTCAGAAATCAATTTTGCAGTTGGTGTCATCTCCTTCTGAATAAAGGAACATAGCATAGTGTTTGTGATAAAATCGTATGGACTTGCATCCTCTCCTAATATTATAAGTTGCTCTGCTATAATACAGGATGTCCCATTTTAAATTACGTACCCTGATAATTCTTCAGCCAAGCATATTCAGTAAAAATGTTTCAAACAAAAGTTGTCGGGTTTAGAGGGGGACAAGTGAGGGTGATTTTTACTTTGACCTTGGAAATCATTTTGAAGGTTATTCGAAAGTCAACTTTGCTGTTTAAATAGAAACATCTATTTTTTATTACGGAGCTTTATTCCACGTAAAAAAGTTAACAACTTTTGTTTGAAAAAATTTTCTATACGACCTCCATTTTCTAAGATATTTTCGAAAATATCTACAAAATTATTGGTTTCAATAATTTTTTACTCGAATTCTATTAACTTTACCGAAAAATAACAAAAATAAAAATTATTTATTTTCTTCTCATAGAGCTCTGAGAATTTTTTTTAATTTTTTAATTAATTTCTTAGTACTGCAATTTTTTTCATTTTCTTGAAACTAAAAAACTAAAAACTAAAAACTAAAAACTAAACTTTTCTTTTCTACTAAAAAGTTTATAAAAAATTATTATATATATAACGTAATATAATATAAATAATATAACATAACACAACATATAAATAACACATTTTAATTTATTTTATTTAGTAATTTTACGCAACTTAGTTATTAAATTTTCTCTTTGGAAGAGATACTCCTGCTGCTGCTCCTGCTGCTGCTGCTGCTGCTGCTGCTGCTGCTGCTCCTCCTGCTGCTGCTCTTGCTGCTGCTGCTGCTGCACGAGCAACTTCACTTGTTTCCTAAGTTTTCTCAGTAGCAGCGAATGACTTCGCAGCATATTTTTAATTTCACTGGGACAAGCGGCCTGATTGGATTGTCCTGCATCAGAGTCGGAGTCTAATAATGTATCCTCCATTTCCTTTGTAATATCTACAAAACAGAAATTGGCTAACTTGTGCTATATAAAACAGAACTCGGAATTGTTTGCCCATTTCGGCCGATTCTCGAAAGCTATCCTTTCTATCTTCCCTTTGGAGCCAAGATCGTCGGTTGCGTGGCTCGCCGCGCGTCAAGGGGAAGATAGAAAGCGTAGCTCCCGAGAATCGGCCGAAACGGACAATCAATTCTGAACTCTGATATAAAATATTACATTTATAAGATTTATTCAATACGTACCACTCATCCCGTCGTCCAATGCCATTTTTCGTTTGAAAATAAGTGACTGTTCAGACATAAACAAATTGAACTTATCCACGATAAATCGCCGATGCTATCATTTGATAGATCGATGGTCTAAGATTTACGTCCGGTGGTACACATTTTTATACGTTACTAATGATGTAACGTTACCAATAAATGAAAGAGCAGGAACATATTCAAAGAATATGTAAAGTATAGGCAAAGCTATGTTAAAAAAAATAATTTCATAATAATAAAAATTTTATTATTGTAATATCTTTACTGTATATATCATATATATACTTATATACTGTATATATCATATATATAGTCTTTACTGTACATATCATATTAGCTTCCTTTTTATAGTCAAATATATTTTGCAATAAACTCCACATTATATTATATCCACTTTCGACATGGTTTCCATTTGGTGTATCAGCGTCAAGAAAGTTGGATAAAAAGAAGTTTCCTGACAGCAATAGTTCTTTATTATTTTCGTCTCATAATGAGGAATGCGTCGCTTCATTTTCGCACCGCTGGTATTTTCTGCACCGGCAGCGAGTATTCGAGTCCGGTTAACGAAGTGACCGCGCGCAATGTTTGTTTTTTTGGTTTCGTACTGTCGAACATATATATATATCTATAATATATATAACAATTACATCATCGCGTGTGTTATATAACAGTTGCATTGTTGAGTAGGAAATTACGACGAACATATATGTTACGTGTTACATTGTGTTTGCTCGGATACTTCCCTGCTCCTGTACGACTACCTTGTTTCAATTATACATATTGTTTTCATATTATTTGTTATATTTATATTGTTTTACTCAGTGCAAAACGTTCAAAATGTCTACAATGATTGTAAAAAGTATGTTTTTACATTATTTTCCTTTACCGCAACGTGACACTGCCCTAAATGCTCACATAACAATTATATCGACACAGAAATACAAAAAATATATATATAATATATACGAGGGTGGTCTGAAAAGTTTCCGACCTAACAAAAATACAAGTCATT
The DNA here is from genome assembly GCF_010583005.1 of Odontomachus brunneus. NCBI lineage: Eukaryota > Metazoa > Arthropoda > Insecta > Hymenoptera > Formicidae > Odontomachus > Odontomachus brunneus. The sequence goes on along the minus strand of NW_022639766.1, from coordinate 133,857 downwards.
TTTTCTGAAAATTGTTTTTTATTTTTCAACATAGTCTCCTTGTAAATCTACACACTTCTCCCAGCGATGCTCCCATCTCTGTAACCCGTCGAAATAGTACTCGGCGTTTTTCTCTGCAAAATAATTGTTCACGAAGGTGATTGCCTCTTCATTTGACGAAAATCTCTGTCCTCCGAGCGCAATTTTTAGATGAGGGAACAAAAAGAAGTCGCTTGGGGCTAGATCTGGTGAGTAAGGTGGATGGTCAAGCAGTTCAAACCGTAATTCGTGGATTTTCGCCATGGCAACCGCTGAG
>NW_022639766.1:132952-133490 GCF_010583005.1 Odontomachus brunneus | reverse complement strand
CGCAACGATAGCGCGAATATGTTGCTTATCAAATATAACATTTTGACGATTGTGTTCGTTCCGTACAAATATTCATAAATATATTATAGATATATCATAGATTGAAAATTTTAAACAGATTTTTTCTTATCGTTTTCGTCTCATAATGACGAATGCTCCGCTTCATTTTCACACGTCGTTTTACTATGCAAAATAGTTTATAATTCGGCGCATGTGGAAAGAACTAATCTTTGCAGGAAGATTTAGTGTCATGATAGTAACTGTCCGTTATCGTTTTCCTCTTATATTGAGAAATGTCCCGCTTCATTTTCGCACGTACTTTCACTATTCTTCAATATGAGAAGAAAATGATAAGGGACAGCTACTATTATGACACCGAATCATTCTGCAAAGATTACTTATTTCCACACGCGCCGAGTTATAAACCCTTTTGCATAGTGAAAGTACGTACGATAATAAAGCGAAGTATTTCTCAATATAAGACAAAAACGATAAAGAACAATTACTATCGTGAATATTTGGCAAATATAAGTACATG
>NW_022639766.1:128406-129047 GCF_010583005.1 Odontomachus brunneus | reverse complement strand
AATAAGTCTACGCGGATGTCGACTTTACGAATCCAATAAGTCGACGGAGCGGTATCGAGGAATGTCTAGGATACGGTGTTCTAGGCAGCGGTGTTCGCGAGGTGCTGCTGCTGTTGGAGTCTGAGCTCTATTCAGCGGAGTGCATCGGAAGACTGCTTTCCACTGAGCTTTTGTCCCGGTCTTTTATATTACTTTTAACCTGATATCGTGTTGTGATATTCGCGGTCGGTCGGCGATGTTTACATTGGTTTATCGCGTGTTCGGTTTGGTGACGAGTCGTTTGACTTTATCGTTCTTACGGTTCCTGCTCTATTTGTCTTACGAACGGCTCGTTACATATTAATTGAAGAGGAGGAAAGCGAAGAAATGGAGAAATGGAAAAATAGAAGAGGAGGAAGAAATCTGGAGACACGAAATGCAATGTAAGCATATAATAAAAGAAGAAACGTCGGTATTACAAATGTTACTATAATGTATCCCTTGTGAATATATGTCATATATTACATATGTTATGTATTTTTTGTAGATACTTCCGAGGACGAGGACAAGGAAGGGACGAAGGGAATGAGAGACGGGATGGATGGTATGGCGGATGGAGGGATGTTATAGAAGGAAGTTGGACAGGAGGAAGGGGGGGGGGT
>NW_022639766.1:125668-128396 GCF_010583005.1 Odontomachus brunneus | reverse complement strand
TGAGAAGTGATTTTGTTTTATATGGTCTAGGTCTGACGAAGAGATTGTTGAGAGACAGGAGGAGAAAGAAAATATAGAGAAAGATGAAAAAAAGAAAAAAAGAGAAAGGAAGGAGAAAGAAAGAGAAGGGAGCGAAAGAGACAGGAAAAGAAAGGTTAGTACCTCACATTTCGTTTTCCGACGTACGAATATTATTAACGTACGAATAAATATAGTACAATAATTACTTTATAAATATAATCATAGGAAATTAATTTTATAAGAAACATGTTTTGTTTTTTAGTGAAATGATTAATGTGTTGAGCACCGTATTGTGCTTATGTTTCAGATCAAAGCGTAAAAAGAAAGAAAAAAAGAAGGAAAAGAAGAAAATAGAAGAAGAAGAGGAAATACTAATTGAAGAGGAGGAAAGCGAAGAGGTGGAGAAAAGGAAAAATAGAAGAAGAGGAAGAAATTTAGAGACACGAAATGCAATGTAAGCATATAATAAAAGAAGGAACGTCGGTATTACAAATGTTATTATAATGTATCCCTTGTGAATATATGTCATATATTACATATGTTATGTATTTTTTGTAGATACTTCCGAGGACGAGGACAAGGACAAGGAAGGGACGAAGGGAATGAGAGACGGGATGGATGCTATGGCGGATGGAGGGATGTTATAGGAGGAGGTTGGACAGGAGGAAGGGGGGGGGGTGGTTGGAGAGGAAGAGAAGATTGGAGAAGTGGTTGAGGAGGAGGAGGAGGTTGGAGAGGTGGTTGGGGAGGAACAGGAGGTTGGAGAGGTGGTTGGGGAAGAGGAGGAGGTCTCAGGGGTGCCCAAAGGGAAGGAAGAGGTTGGCGAGGAGGTGCAGGTCGGGCAGGAAGTAAGGGAAGAAGTATAGGGCCCACATTTGTTTTCAATTATATGTATTAATATATTATGACAAAAATGTAAGTAAAAAATATATGTATCATAAAAAATCAAGAACAGTTGTCATTATTCATTCATAATAAAATCCATTCCTCAAGTGTCATCCCTGCTTAAGGCTCCTGGGGAGTCGCATCATCCATTTATTTTTAATGACGTCAAAAGCAAGAAAAGGCATGCTAAAAGTTATTGCAAAATACCTCGAGATAAACAGATATATTCACAAAACGACATTTGCGATCGATTAAATACACCTCTAAAATACTCCGTAAATTTTCATTTTATTCTACAAAGGAATAGATAACCGGAAAATTAATATGACAATATAATGAGGAAATTAGGTTAGAAAAGACGATTGCACGTCACATTTATTGTATAATTATCTGCTGATTGTTAGAAGAAAAGGAAAGTGTACGGAGTATTATAGAGGTGTACTTAATCAATCGCAAATGTCGTTTTGTGGATATATTTGTTTATCTCGACGTACTTTGCAGGAATTTGTAGCATGTGTTTTCTAGCTTCTGACGTCATTAAAAAAAGATGGACGATGCAACTCCCTAGGAGCCTGAAACGAACTATAAACGATTTAGATTACAAATATATATGGGTCGTTAAAATACTCAAAAATTAGTAAAAGAAAAACGTATTAATGTGGTGATATGTAAAAAAGTGCCTCTTTCAAATCTATAAACGGTGTATAAACGGAAATATAAACGGATATAACGGATAAAAGTGATATGAGCAATATGAGGAAAAAACGAAAGCTAATTTTTATAAGGGAATATTTTGTGTTTATACATTACAAATATTTTCCACAACATTTCAAAAATATATTGTAAACATTGTTAGTAATTATATTGTTAGTTTTGTACCCTTATAGAAATATATTAAGAAATATTTAAAAATTATTAGTGATTAAATATTACCAGTAATTCAGTAATTTTTTAGCCAGTACTTAATTTCTGGTGAATACTGATAATAAAATCACAGTTAAATATTGATAGTAATGAAATACTGAGAATTATTATGCGAAGGTGAAAAATGAGAAAATCATAATGTTTACAAAGATATACTTATATTCCTAATTTTCTCATGTCTCATAAAGTACTAGATATTGAAGGTTGTCACACATTCCAAAGTTTTATGAATCCTCCTGCGATAATTTCGATCCCAAGCGGTATACCACTGGTCACCCCAGCCATATCCTGACCGCATTAAACTGTTGCTTAACCTGACGATCGAGCGCGCACGCGGTGACTCTGATGACTCCAACGATGTTCTTACAATTCATGGTTATATAATGTATCCTTATAGTGTTCACAGTATATTATAACATACCTAGCAAACACTAAATAATAGTTATATAATTTTTACTTGTTGTTTTACTTGTTGTTGGATAATTTGTTGATAGATATTGAAACAATGCAACATTCGATATGCGATGAATATTGATGTAATGTAGTGAACCAGTGATAATTACTTTTACATTTTTAACAAAATGTTATAATGATTAATCCAACAAAAAAAATCTAAGAAAATTCAAATTAAACAAATCGAATTACTAAATTTTGAGATAAACTTTTAAAACATATTATTTAAAACAAGTGTTATTTCATGAAATGACATGGTTTCCTTGAACGAAATAAAGTTTTATTTTCATCATTTTAAAAAATGATATGCAATATGCAATCTTGCAACGTTGTAGCAATGTTGCTGCAAGCTTCTGTGCTGTATGGGCATTGCTGAGATTCGAGCCTGAGACCTCTCCCAGTTAGTAGACACGTCAAAATGACATCCAAATCTAAGTAAGTTCAG
>NW_022639766.1:125408-125658 GCF_010583005.1 Odontomachus brunneus | reverse complement strand
CAAATCTAAGTAAGTTCAGGATAAAAAATAACCAAGGAATGATAAAAAATATCGTGAGAATATCGTCAAAATGATAGTCTAATGTCACAGATTGATGACGACATTTTAGACGACTTAATGACGTTGTATGATGTCTCTAAACGTCAATAATACGTTTTAAAGACGTTATACAACGTCATTAAGATGTCACAAAAAAGACGTTTTAAAGACGTCGTTATTTAGTCACTTGACGTCATTTGACCAGTTATGA
>NW_022639766.1:123540-125271 GCF_010583005.1 Odontomachus brunneus | reverse complement strand
GTTATGATCAGTTTTTTACGTCATTTTGACGTGAGTCTGTTACTTGGGCTGATTCTTGTGTCGTTCACCTTACCTACTGCGTCACTGTCACTTTGTTTGAGAGACGCTTTATATTGTGTACATATAGTACAGTATGTTTGATAAGAGCGTGTACGGCAAAACTTGTTCCTCGAAACCGTTAGAGGGGGGATATGAACGCGAGCCAATAGCGGGGCTCTTCTCCCAAGATGCTTTGTCTAGAAAGCCTTAGTTATCGTTTGACTTTCGTCACAAAAGGGCGTATTTCAACATGAGTGCCGCGTACGCATCACGTTACGAAGCTGTGTTTCTATGTTCGCATCCGAAAGGACCAAAAATGTCGCGCGGAGCGGCTGCTAAGTATATGAAGAAGTCTAAGGCGTTTGTGAGTAAGTGGGTGTGTTTCGAACGGCCTGAGGTGGAGAGCGGCTGGTTCGTAATGCCGTCGAACTTCCGTCGACTGCTATCTTCAATTGCGCGAGTATGGTGCGTGCTCTCCTATCCAGGAGCCTCGTCAGATGGTGTGAGGAAAGTGCGAGCGTGCTCTTATGCTTAAGAGCACGGCGTGGCCCAGTGAAGGATACGCGTGGAATTGCCCGGCGCCTCCGCGCTGGGAATGAATCCCCCTTTCGGAGGATGATAGTCACTCAGAGGATGGAGACACTAGTCCGTCTCCTTTCGTGAGTGTCGGAACTGGTCCTATGAGATTCAGCTCTGGTTGGCGAGGAAACAACAGAGGCTGAATCCGGTATGATAGTCAGACGAGCTGAAGTCGCCTTTGTCAGTCGCGCACGCGGCACCTGCGATGTTTTGTAGGAATAGCCCGCAAGTGCAACGCTGAATCGCGGACGCGGCTGTGTTGAAACCTGACGGTGACGTGCAGGTCACTGTAAACATGCGTTAATAGTACCGTGTGCGTGACGAATGCTAAGTCTCGTCGCGGTGAGAAGCGAAGAGTCCTCGCGTGTTGAGTCGCGGATGCGACGATCGGTTAAGTCGTGAGTAGACTTGTACCGAACCTGGTTTGCGTAAGCGCTGCGGTCCTGGCAGCGTAGCAATAGCGAGCTCGGCTCGCGTGAGCTGCGTCCCTGACAGCGACTAAGTCCGATTCGGACGTGAAGGCGAGTTTGATTCGCGTGTATAGGCTGCGTCCCTGGCAACTGCTAAGTCCTAGGCGGACGTAAAGGCGAGTTTGACTCGCGTGTATAGGCTGCGTCCCTGGCAGCTGCTAAGTCCTAGGCGGACGTAAATGCGAGCGTGGCTCGCGTGTATAAGCTGCGTCCCTGGCAGCGGAGCAATAGCGAGCTTGGCTCGCGAGAGAGCTGCGGTCCTGGCCGCAGAGATCTTGATTACAACTACGACTCGCGCGGAGTCGTGAGCTCAATTGTACTAAGTTCTGTTGGCGCTAATACCCGGTATGTAATACGGAAATGTCGCGAAGCGAGACGTCCACCGCGGTGGAGGCGTCCAGGTAATCCGACGAGATCGCGCGAAGCCTTCTCTCAATTCTCGATCGTATTGAGAAGGTGGAGATCTGTGGAGTTACCATACACTGCGTACCACAGATGCCAATGTGTCCTCGGACACTCTAGAGGCGTTAGCCCAACGTGCAAACGTACTCTAAGGAGCTGCAGAGAGTTGTGTAGAATTGCCGAACTCTAAATACAAATGCCAACGTGTCTACGACACTCTTAAGGCAGTGAAGATCGATGC
>NW_022639766.1:123084-123282 GCF_010583005.1 Odontomachus brunneus | reverse complement strand
CGACCGCGAGTTGAGCGGCGCCTGGGGCTCGGCCGCCCGCCGTACTCGTTCCGCATGGACATTCTATGGCCGTCCGGAACAGGGTGAAAGGTTATTCCGACGTCAAAAACGTTGATGACTTGCCGGATCGTGGCTCTGTGCAGAAAACGACGAAAAAGGAGGACAAAATGATTTTACGGGTGTTTGAGAAGAATCCTT
>NW_022639766.1:121806-121926 GCF_010583005.1 Odontomachus brunneus | reverse complement strand
ACACACACACACCCGTCGCCCGGAGAACACTTCACGGCATTATTCACAGCTTAAACTTTGGTTTAAGCCTTCCTTCACTCCAGAGGTGACTCAGCCCAGGGCGAGCATAACACTGCCCCC
>NW_022639766.1:117530-121796 GCF_010583005.1 Odontomachus brunneus | reverse complement strand
TTCTCTCTTGACAACCACCGTTATTATTATAAACAGAACACACACACACCCGTCGCCCGGAGAACACTTCACGGCATTATTCACAGCTTAAACCTTGGTTTAAGCCTTTCTTCACTCCAGAGGTGACTCAGCCCAGGGCGAGCATAACACTGCCCCCTCTTCTTCATAATTGTCGACCCGACAATAATAGCACTTGTCGAAGATCTTCTGGATTTCCAGTTAGCTTCCTGCCCTACCCTATGCTTCTGCAATAGGTTACCGAGCGCTATTCCTCTGGATCCATCCTTCGCAACAAGTTCCCTCCACTATGTCGAAGAAAAATTGGCCAGATTCTTCCTCTTCACAGCGACTTTGGGTATTTCATTATTTCATCCGTATTTCCATTCCACATGAAGAGATTGTTCGCTGAGTCTACATCTCTTTCACCTTGCTTATCAGTTTCTTTCTTGCACTTATTCAGAGAAAAAGGACATTCTTTTTCCTTCTTTCTACCGCTGATCTCCTCTTCTAAAATGCTCCTCTTGAATTCTTCAGACAAGGGGGAGGTAGCACCCGTGGACCCAAACGTTCTTTTGCAAGAACACGGGAAAACCACGGTCAAAAACTATGGATAGGGCGGTTTCTAAAAAAAAAACCCTCTCGAAGAGTTTCCTGATGAACGGGATGGATCGTCCTCCGGAAGGTTTTTTTTTCACAAACTCAGATAGGCTCTCATACTAACTTATTTTCCTGAAACAAAAAAAAATAACGCCGCAGAATGCCACTGTTTTTATATATATATATATATATATATATATATATATATATATATATATATATATATCCTTTAACAAAATCAAACATATTACTTTTCACTCTTCTCACATTCATTCAAGCTCTGATTTTCCTTTTCTATCTCTAACTGCCTTTCCCAGAAAGGCGCTAACCTATCTGCATGAACAACCTTTTTCTTATGTCTCGGCGACTTCTGAATACAGAAAACAACTTCTCCTAATCTTTTTACAATAGAAGAAGGTCCTTTCCAGCTACATTGTAATTTTGGAGCTTTCCCCTTCACTTTCCGAGGATTATACAGCCAAACCTTTTGTCCTTCTCAGAATTGAATTTGTCTGGCTTTCTGATCATACCAAACTTTCATTTTTGAAGACTTCCCTTCCATTCTTTCCCTAACTTTACAATGTATCATCTCGAGTTTACTTGCCAAATCATGAATATACCCCTCAGATGAATGAAAATTATACTCTTGTTTCGGATGACTTCCTCGTAATAAGTCTAAAGATAATCTAAGATCTCGCGCGAAATATAATTCTGCGGGAGTAATACCAGTGGATTCGTGTCTTGAAGATCTATAAGCTAGCAAATATATAGGAATCCAGCGATCCCAATCTTTTTGATTTTCAGAAATATACTTCGCCAAATAATTAGTTAAAGTTCGATGTTGACGCTCAATCTGTCCATCCGATTGAGGATGAAGTGCAGTCGTCCTTGTTTTTCTAATATCAAGGAAACGCGTTAATTCCTGAAATACTTTTGATTCAAAACTTCTCCTCTGATCTGTATGAACTTCAGAAGGAACACCATGTCTCGAAATAACTTGTCCTACAAAAATCTCTGCCACTGCCTTGGCTTTAATACTCTTCATTGGGAAGGCTTCCACCCATTTGGTGAAACAATCAACAATGACAAGCAAATATCGATTTCCAGACAAGGTCTTTGGAAATGGACCAAGGATGTCCATTTGTACCCTTTCAAATAGAACTCCCACATTATAGATCTGAAGAGGCGATTTCCTTTTCCCTGATGGACCCTTTCTAGAAGCACAAATTTTACACGATCTGCACCAATCTTCAACGTCCTGTTTACAAGTTGCCCAATAGAAACGTTTCCGTATCTTTTCAAGAGTCTTATTGACTCCAAAATGTCCCCCCGAAGGAGAATCATGTGCTTGTTCCAAAATTTGTTTAATTCTTTTTCGAGAAACAATGAGTTGAGACACGCTCGTTTTCAAATTTGGTGCTTCCCATTTTCTGCAGAGGATACCATTCTTTACAATAAGATTATCCCAATACGCCCAATAAACCCGTGCGGAAATATCTCTGATAACAACTTCAGAGCGAACTGGTCGAACATCTTCTTCTTTAGCACGAAGAAACAGCGCAATACTCTGATCTTCAAGCTGCTCCGACCTCCAATTTCATTATCCATAATTATACATGCAACATGTTCGTTCTGTTGTTTAACATGTTTCCCTTCCACCCTAATGCAATAACCACAGTCGTTAATTTCACACTGTCGTCTTGAAAGACCATCTGCATTTCCGTGAATTCGCCCCTTACGATATAGAACCTCAAAATTATACTGTTGCAATCTTTCTAACCATCGCGCCAATTGTCCTTCAAAATCTTTAAAAGACATTAACCATTTTAGTGAGGAGTGATCTGTTCGAATAAAAAATTTCCGTCCGTAAAGATAGTGGTGAAAAGATTTTATTGAATCCACAATCGCTAATAACTCCCGACGCGTAACACAGTAATTCTTCTCGGTTTTGCTCAATACACGACTAAAATACGCAATAACCTTCTCCTCTCCTTTTTGCATTTGTGACAAAACTGCGCCAACACCAATATTCGAAGCGTCTGTATCGAGAATAAATTCCCCGTCTCCCTTAGGAAACGTTAATATTGGAGATGACGTGAGTGCTTGTTTTAGATTATCAAAAGCGTTTTGACATTTTTCATTCCATGAATATCTAACTAGATTTTCCGTAAGTGCGTACAAAGGTTTTGCTATTGAAGAAAACCCCTTAACAAATTTCCGATAATAAGAGCTAAACCCGAGAAAACTCCTTAATTGTTTTTTATTATGAGGCGTTGGCCAGTCTCTTACTGTCGTAATCTTTTCAGGGTCCGTTGTAACTCCCTCTGCGGATATTACATATTCCAAATATTTTACATTTTTTCTACAAAGAACACACTTCTTCGGATTAATTTTTAAATTAGCCTTTTGCAACCGCAGAAAAACCTCTTTCAGATTCCTAATCATTTCATCAACTTTTTCCGAAAATAATCACATCATCTAAATAAACTAAACAAATCTTTGATAATAAACCATATAAAACTTTTTCCATAAGACGTTCAAATGTCGCGGGGGCGTTACACAACCCGAAGGGCATCACGGTGAACTGCCATAGTCCGTTTCCGATTGAGAAGGCCGTCTTTTCTCTATCTCTATCACAAATTTTAATTTGCCAGTAACCGCTCTTAAGGTCCAAAGTGGAAAACCAAGTATTTCCTGACAATTGATCAAGAATATCATCTATACGAGGCAAGGGAAAAGAATCTTTCACCGTACAAGCATTTAATTTTTTATAATCTACACTTAATATTCCATCTTTCTTTTCTTTTAAAACAGTTGGAGAAACCCACGGGCCTTGTAATTCTTCAATTACCCCTCGTTCACTCATTTCCTCAATATTCTTGAAAACCTTTTCACGTAAATGAATAGGAATACGTCTGGGTGTCTGTTTAATTGGAGAAGAATCTTTCACATTTATAACATGTTCAACAACATTACAATTCCCTGCAATAATATTTTCTGAAAATACATCTCTAAAATCACAAAGGAAATTGGCAAAAATTTTTTTACGAGTTTCATTTAAATTTAAAGAATTATCAACAAAAAGTTTTTTCAAAATAGTTGGAATTTTCTCAAAACTGACTCCTTCAGAAATCTCTTCAACTCGACAACATTCTGAATTTGTCTCATTTTCAAATTTTATTGTCTCAAAAACAAAATCAAAAATATTTTCTAAGTTAACAGCTTTAAGAAAATCAACCCCTAACAAACAATCATCACTAATTTCCGCTAAAAGCAAAGGAATTTCCACTGAGTATTTTCCCAACTGAATTTTCGCAAAAACTTTTGATTCCACAGGAACTCTTTCTCCCCTAGGATATTTCAAATAACAACCTTCGTTAGGAAATTTTCTTTTTCCTTTTTGAACTAATCTACTACTTAAAATTGAAACATCAGAGCCCGTATCTATTTAAAAAAAACAGCTCTCTCCATCAAGCATTCCTTTATAACTAAAAGCATTAAAATTTTTTTTAATTCTATTTATTCTATAAATCTTAGAATTATTCGAGGTATTTGTTTCGCGAGTTGAACACACCTCGTTGAGTTCAACTAACTAACTCGAGTTTCCCTTATTCGCTGGACACTCTGCACGGAAATGTACCACCTTACCACATTGCTAACACTTTTTCA
>NW_022639766.1:116933-117520 GCF_010583005.1 Odontomachus brunneus | reverse complement strand
CGCCACTGCCTTTGTCGCATCATTCCAACAATTCGCCCTTGCTATGAGATCAAATTGTGAAAAGAATTCATGCAACGATGTTTCCCCATCATATAAATCGGGTTTTAATTTATAACCAAGATCGCTACCCGAATGAACTTGTATATTTTCTCGCATATTGCTATCACCGGAAAACCCACTCATGTTTCTAACAGTATTTGACGCGTCTCTATTAATGGAATGACTTATCTGGATTTCTCGCTGCCGTAACCGTTGGAGCTCTTCGTCACGAAGACGCAGTGTTGTCTCGAGCTCCTCCTGTTGTTGCCGTTGCAGCATTCGCTCCTCTCGCAGTTGTCTGAGCTCCTCCATCGTTTCACGAAGGAGCGTCTCTGAAACCGTGACTCCAGCTCCCGTTGTTGGACATCCGGCGTCACGTAACATCCGCTCGCTATTTTCCAATGACTGCTCAGCGTCCCCCGACAACCGTGTACTCATTCCCTTGCGTGAGGGAATCCTTGCAATGGACATTATTCTTGAGCAACTCGTTACACTCGTTCGCTCAGACGATGGGAATGGCTCGTTATGCCCGTCCGATCCCGGACGAG
>NW_022639766.1:111773-112613 GCF_010583005.1 Odontomachus brunneus | reverse complement strand
TTCACCAAAACGCAACTCTAATTTTGTCTTGAGCTCCATGTATTCAAAATTCTCAACATCTCGGATACATTCCAAGACCGACCGCGCTTTTCCCCGTAAACAAGCAGCCAACGCCACTGCCTTTGTCGCATCATTCCAACAATTCGCCCTTGCTATGAGATCAAATTGTGAAAAGAATTCATGCAACGATGTTTCCCCATCATATAAATCGGGTTTTAATTTATAACCAAGATCGCTACCCGAATGAACTTGTATATTTTCTCGCATATTGCTATCACCGGAAAACCCACTCATGTTTCTAACAGTATTTGACGCGTCTCTATTAATGGAATGACTTATCTGGATTTCTCGCTGCCGTAACCGTTGGAGCTCTTCGTCACGAAGACGCAGTGTTGTCTCGAGCTCCTCCTGTTGTTGCCGTTGCAGCATTCGCTCCTCTCGCAGTTGTCTGAGCTCCTCCATCGTTTCACGAAGGAGCGTCTCTGAAACCGTGACTCCAGCTCCCGTTGTTGGACATCCGGCGTCACGTAACATCCGCTCGCTATTTTCCAATGACTGCTCAGCGTCCCCCGACAACCGTGTACTCATTCCCTTGCGTGAGGGAATCCTTGCAATGGACATTATTCTTGAGCAACTCGTTACACTCGTTCGCTCAGACGATGGGAATGGCTCGTTATGCCCGTCCGATCCCGGACGAGCCCCCAAAATGTTATGTCCACACTTGCACACACATCGCGCACAGAAAGGATAGACGTAAAACACGATTATAAAAGAACAAGAAGCTTTAATATACAGCAGAAAGCACGTCTTTACAATTACAGAATTGGTATCGTCTGAAAC
>NW_022639766.1:111014-111590 GCF_010583005.1 Odontomachus brunneus | reverse complement strand
GACTCGAAAGCTCGCCACGTTATGCTTTATATGTGGCACAGCTCCGTGACTCTCGCTTTGCATCGCAATATTTGGGAAATGAAAGTCCATTCACCCATACAGAACAAATATCCGAAATACATTTTATGATATCTAACCCTTTTAGGGATATATATTTTTAAACTTTGAAATTACAATCCGTGCCTTACCTTATAATTCCGTACTAACGTACTAACGTACGGAATTGTACGTTGCAAGTCGTTACTCGGTATCTTGGTATACAAGCGTTACTCGGTATCTTGGTATTTATTCTAGAACTCATCTTTACATACTCTAAATCAATTAGAATTTCTCCATCTTACATATGCAGGGTGTCCCGAAACTACCGGATGTTATTTTAATGGCAGATTCTTTAGAACATTTTAAACGAAAACTTTTATACAAAAATGTCGAGGCTATAATAGTTTTTAAATAGGAAGCGATTATATTTCACCAATAATAGGGGTGAAATTTCGCGCACTCAGACACGCCAAAATGACAAGTAATAAAGGTGTCACACGCAGTATAGAACAGTGGACATCTTCATGGTAATAATTA
>NW_022639766.1:109740-111004 GCF_010583005.1 Odontomachus brunneus | reverse complement strand
TGTTATTTTAATGGCAGATTCTTTAGAACATTTTAAACGAAAACTTTTATACAAAAATGTCGAGGCTATAATAGTTTTTAAATAGGAAGCGATTATATTTCACCAATAATAGGGGTGAAATTTCGCGCACTCAGACACGCCAAAATGACAAGTGATAAAGGTGTCACACGCAGTATAGAACAGTGGACACCTTCATGGTAATAATTGATCGACACTTTGTTTAAGTTGAAATATGTCATTTTTACTTGAATCATATTTAAGATGTCTTACAACTATTATTCGTATAAAAAATATACTAATGCAATGCGTACAGAAGCGGCAAAACATATTATGACAATGTTATTGTAAATTTATACAATGATCATAATATCATAAAAAAAGTGACATTCATAGGAGCAACTTTATCACTTGTTATTTCGACGTGCCTGAGCGCGCAAAATCTCAGCCCTGTTATTGATGAAATATAATCGCTTCCTGTTTGAACACTATTATAGCCTCGACATTTTTTTATGAAAGTTTTTGTTTAGTTACTTGCGCGAAGTGAAATCCTATATCAGAATGTTCCAATTTTTGTGATTTTTAATTATACCGATAGATCTTTCTTTATATAAAATGAACGAAACATTATTTATGCTAAATTTATATTTTTCAATTTATATTTTTCAATGTTACATTTATTTCAAAATAAAATTTCAAGTATAATTCTGTTACAAAAAAACTCACTTACAAATGGACAGAAGAAAACTATTTCGTTTTTTACTTGGTCGTTCCAAGTTCTGTTAACAAAAACTCTACTTTTTTGTTTTTTTTTATTTATGAAATAATATCTCAGTGTTCGTTCAGGTAAAATGAACTCTAAATTTCTCAGAGAATGTCAGTATAAATGGAAGTTGTGAGAAGTAGGAAATCCAACATAAATAGCGATCTATCTTACAAATTTGTATTTCCTTCCTCTGTGCGAATGAGTGAATGAGTGATTGAGTGAGTGAGTGAGACAGACAGAGACAGAGAGAGAGAGAGAGAGAGAGAGAGAGAGAGAGAGAGAGAGAGAGAGAGACTGAGGGAAATAATTTGGATAGAATTTTGATTTAAAAAAAACAATACTAATACCCGATTTTGCTAATAATTGATTTGTATTTCAATTATTATATACATATGCGTGTATGAAATTATTTCATGTTACATGTATGTATAATATGTGTGGATACACGTTTTTTATATTTTTTATGTATAATACTTAATAAAAATTAAGAAATATAAAATA
>NW_022639766.1:108791-109730 GCF_010583005.1 Odontomachus brunneus | reverse complement strand
CAAAAAGAATTTGAATTAACATTAATAACATATTCAATTAAGGTTTTCATATTTTATTTTTATATAAAGGATAAAACAATTGTTATTGAGAGAAAACAGTTCTTTGTACTAGTTTCATATGCTACACTGCTTTTTATAAAGAGTTTTCTATTAAGATGATGTACATTTTATAAAAGTACTACTTGTTACGTAGAACGCAGATTAATGAAGGATACGAAATTTCTTACTGAAAATGAAATATTACTTTCGTTTACATAAATAAGCATGAATTAATATCGCAATCACAGTTGAAACAATTGTATTAATCTAAGACTAGCAGGTCTTATCACGGGGAAATTTACATGAAGTAAGTTTCCTACAAATTATTAAAATCACTTATGTGTTTTTATGCGATGTTCTTTTTTCCCAACATACATTTTTGAGGACATCTTTATTTGTTATTTTATTACAGTAATGAATTCACATTACTTGTTTAAAATATGTCACAGTATGTCATGGTATTCTTTAATTTTCCCTTGCACTGCTTGTAGAATACCATATGTCAACGATTAATATCTATCTAGTTTTGATATTTCCTTCAAATCTCAATACTTTACTTGTATTTTATATCACATCATTGTTAATAACAAAAGGTATATAATTTTACAATTTGTAGCATGATCACATTAAAACCTCTTTTTCTCTGATCCGTGATGGGACCCGCTAATCTACGATTTATGCAATTATTTCAACTGTGATTGCGATCTTATACAATATTGAAAATTTTATACTTATATTTGTTATTGCTTGAAATTATTATATAACAAGTATAACATTGAAAATTTTATATTTATTTTTTTATTGTTGAAAGATAATATTTAGTGAAGAATAACTTCATTTACAAAGAAACTCTACATTTCAACATTACAGATGCAAAATGCAAGTTAATATAATGAGATA
>NW_022639766.1:103106-108781 GCF_010583005.1 Odontomachus brunneus | reverse complement strand
AACTTCATTTACAAAGAAACTCTACATTTCAACATTACGGATGCAATATAAAAATGCAAGTTAATATAATGAGATGAAGGAAATATGTTATTATATTAAAATATCTTTTTTTATATAAACTGCGTTCTACGTTATTTTATTTTAAATTTTCTTATCTTTCAGTTATTCTTATCATTCTGCTGCTTTCCTCTGCGATTACATTTTCTTTTCCATATTTATTTGCACCTCTTATGTCTGTTTTCACTTTTACTTTTTTTATTATTATTTTGCTCGGTTGCGAATATAGACTTCTTTTAACTTATGTTTAACTTACTACATTATGATGCTCGAGATAATTTTCAAATCTTATGATTTTTTTGATATTAATTGAAATAATATATTGTTATAATTGTCTTATTTATTTGAGAAGTTTTGAACTTTTCTCCAAGGTGCACTACTCTTTGTTGCAGCACGATTGTTATACCTTGTGAGAGAATATATTTTTATAGTAATCAACTATCTCAACGCTTGCATTCGATGATTATAACATTTATCGTTAACATCGAACATGCAACATGCAACATGCATTTTTTTTTGTCTCCTGTACACATTTCATTACAATATTATCAAGGATGTTTGTGGATGCCCAATGATATTGCCACGTTTTATTAAATGTCATTAATTGTGTTTTAATAATGTTTGTAAACAAAGCTGTTGGGCGTACTAATTTTGTTATCGTTGGAGCGTTTTCGTCTGCTTCTAATTTGGATATTCTCTAAATTCTATATATTTTTCATTAGCTGTACATTTATCCATTGGCGTTTTCATCATACAATTACGGCATTTATCACATTTATTCCTTTCCACATTTCGTCGTGCCACATATTCAGCAAAATATGCAATAGCATTATCATTGTAACTACTGCATGGCTCATTAATATTTTCAATATCTTTGTTATCAAAATATTGTTCGATTACCATCACATCTTCTATAAATAAATCATTCTCCGGTTCATCACTCTCTGTAATGGCAGCGGTTGTATCCATGACATTTTTAATCGCTTTAGTAAGTCCACTCGGTGAATTAATGAGAGTCTCAGTTTCGGGGCATTGAACATTGCCTTTTTCACTTGTTAGAATATATCCCGTGGAAAGTATATGTCTGATGGAAAGTCGTATCATTCTTGCAGTCGGATTTGGATTAAATCCTCCGCGTTGTCGAAGTTTCGAAAATAAATGCTCCACTGAATCTTGGTTGCACAATCCTGTAGCTAACTGAAATGTTTCATTTTGACTTACGAGTGTTTTATAAGTACCTAGAATAGCTTTTATAGTTATAAGGAAGCCGTTAAAACAAGGTACTTTATTGATTCCTTGTGCTGACTTTGACCATCTCGAGCACCACTCCAAGAAATTTGTTAGTAAAACTTCAATATCTGAATTTTGCACAGATAATGGTCGTTTGCCGCCAAATTTGACATTGAGACTGTAAGAATTGCAAGCATCAATAATATTATTCATGCGCTCTGCGAATTCTGCTGTTGCTTGCCACGTACTTGTATTTAATTCTTCTTCGTGGCCAGCTGTTTTGATTGCGGCAGCATAAGTATGACTGAATAATTGAAACGCTCTTTTAACATTCATAGCTTCGAAACTGTTCGGATGAATGTGCGCTTCTGTGATATGAGATAATAAATTAGAGCCTCCTTTTGTGGAATTATCGATAGACCATGTCATTTCAAAATCAAAGAATGATGCAATGATATTTCCATCGCAATAAATGCTTTTATGCTTCCTAAGGAAACTTGCCAATCTTTTCACTAAATGCGGGAAATCAAAAGAAGCGTAATATTTCTTATCTTTATAAATAAAAAATGGTGCTTCAAAGTGTACGCCTAGTTGAGCATAAGCACTTTGATTGCTAGTGCCTTGGTCACATGTTACTAATTGCACATTAGCACCTGTTTCGTTTAATCTGTCTAAACATTCTTTCAATAAACAAATTATTTCTTCTGCTTTCATACATTTACCAGGGAGAAAATATGCAATTGGTTGACGCCATGTATGTCGTGCGTTCAAACTATCTAGACAAAAAACAAAAACACATTTCGCTCTCTCCGATTTTCTTCCTAAAGGTCCCAGATCAACAAGGCCTTCTACTTCATCCAATTTGAGCGAATATTCCTCATAAGATTTTATATACATTTCATCCCATTTCAAAGCGCACACTCTTTCTTCTGTTGGGAGTTGAGCGAGTTTTTCTTGTAATTTTTGAAATATAAAATTGCAAAACCCCGGTCTTATATCATATTCTTCTAACCATCTTCGTATTGTTCGTTGACCGGGAAAATTGCAACCTGCTTTCTTTAAGCGACAGAATGCAGAGGCTGAATAATATTAAAGTTGCCTCGATAAATTTTTTTCTTCGTCTGTATATATTGTATTTGGTTTATGTAACTGTAAATTTATCATGGCTTTTGCCACAGGATGTAAATCTTGTTTATTTATAAGTTCTTTTAATATTTTATTATTTCCTTTGTTTACTTTTGGCTTTTTAGGTATATTTTTGTTATGTAATCGATATTTTAAGCATTTTATTATATTTCGCAACCGAGCATTTTCACGTTTTAATTTATTAATTGTACTCTTTAACTTACATGTTGTTTTTCTTTTTTTTTTGTTGTTGTTAGTGCAGTTGCTTCATTAGGCAGCAAAGAATTGGGAATTTCTTCATTCGTGGACGGTTCAATATGCATCCATTCCATAACGTTTTCTTCTTCCGCTGGAATGTCAAAACATAATTTGTATGTCTCATATGTTCGAAGTGAAACCCGTTCTATGGGTTGCTCATCTATTATATTAGGTGAAGTAAAAAGTTCTGAGCGTTTTTTCGCTTTATTTCGACGATGAAATTAACATAGTTAGGATTATACGATTTCGATCAAATGTGCGCTGTTTTGTTCGATAACTTTTATCCATTTTGAAGGCAATTTCATAATTCCGCGATTGAAGAAGTCCTCGTCCCTATTGGTAAAAAACTTGACCAGCTCATTTTCACAAGCTTCTCTAGAGGCCAGTTTTGTACCATCAAGAAAATTTTGCAAATGCTTGAAAAGGTGATAATCGCTTGGTGCCAAGTCTGGACTATACGGCGGGTGCAATAGAACCTCCCATCCAAGCTCTCGGAGCTTCTGGCGCGTCGTTAATGATGTGTGCGGCCTGGCGTTGTCTTGATGGAACACAACACTCTTCCTATTGGCCAATTCTGGCCGCTTCTGGTCGATCGCCTGCTTCAATCTGGTCAGTTGTTGACAGTAGAGGTCCGAATTGAGTGTTTGGCCCGATGGGAGCAGCTCATAGTGGATGATTCCTTTCCAATCCCACCAAACACACAGCAAAACCTTCTTGGCCGTTAATCCGGGCTTGGCGATCGTTTGGGCCGGCTCACCGCGATTGGACCACGATCTTTTTCGGCTGTTGTTCTCGTATGTGACCCATTTTTCATCACCAGTCACCATCCGCTTCAAAAATGGGTCGATTTCGTTACGTTTCAGCAAAGAATCGCAGGCATCAATTCGGTCCAAAAGGTTCTTTTGCGTCAATTCGTGTGGCACCCATACATCGAGCTTCTTCTTGAGACCAGCCTTATGCAAATGGTTCCAAACGGTTTTCTGGCTAATCTTCAGTTCCTGGGCAATGGAATAAGTGCTCACATGCCGACTCAACGATTTCCATGATATGATTTTATCGACATTTTCGACGATTGGCCTACCAGAGCGTGCCTCATCTTCGACGTCCATATTACCAGAACGGAATCGTTGGAACCACCGCTTTGCTGTTGCATTCGATACTGTATTG
Source organism: Odontomachus brunneus (assembly GCF_010583005.1). NCBI lineage: Eukaryota > Metazoa > Arthropoda > Insecta > Hymenoptera > Formicidae > Odontomachus > Odontomachus brunneus. Next base: position 104,944 of record NW_022639766.1, on the reverse strand, counting down.
GGTCCATAAACAGCACAAATTTTTTTGGCCGCCTGCTCCGCCTTTTCACCTTGGTCGTAGTGGTACTGAAGAATGTATCGAATTTTCTCTTTTTTTACCTCCATTTTGGAACGCTGTAACACACAACTGGCTTGACCAAACACAAAACTGTCACAGAACTTTTTTTGAAGCGTAATGTCACCTTTAAATCGCCGTATAGTATGACCCGATGCGATGTATACATCGTGAGATATGGCTCACTAAAGACATCTAGCGGAAAACGTTCAGAACTTTTTACTTCACCTAATATTAGCAGTTGAAGAAATAGATGCAATATCTGCTGCTATGACATCTTCCTCTTCAATGTCAGCTTCTTGAGTTGCTTCTATTTCCATCCGTCTGCTTTGTTTAATTTGTGCACAATTTTCGTTAACACCCTTCCTCTCCTTCTCGAAATTAAGTGGCACAGCATTCCGTTTTAAACGTTTTTTCGCGCTTGTCGTAAAAGACGTTTCATTAAAATGGTTCTCGCACAATCCTGCACATCTAAGGGATTGGGGAGTCCACTTTTGCAAAGTGGTATTTCCTACAACAGAAGAGAAAGAAAAAACATTTCTTTGTGTATGTTCGTGTGTGTGTGCGCGCGCGCGTATACGTGCATATCTTATCATGTATTTGTTTAAATGTAAATAATTAAAGAAATTGATAATTTTCGTTATAACGTTTATATGATTGTCCCACCATAAGAGTGGGTTTCTTTTTAATTGTATTAGTGGCAACATTTAATATAACAATCGATTTCTGAATCTGATATTTCAATAAATATTTTAATGCATGCAAATCTTTTTGGTTTTAGTATTGCTTGTAAATTTGACTTTTCTCCTTCTTTATGAAATATAAATGTACTATGTGAACACGTTGATGATGAAGAATGTGTTTTGTGATATTTGCGGCTGAAATTTCGTAATTTTTTTTTTTTATTCAGTTACTAACAAGGAGATGCCACAATCTGCTAAATCGATTTCTGAACGAGATTTCATAGCACGTTCGCTAGTTGCGATGTTAAGCATTAACATCATAATTGGGATTTGTACCAATGGGCTTTCGTTTGTGAGAAATTACAGTATAAAATTTGGGTTGCAGGACTGTATCACAGATATAGCTAAAGATGCACTATCTTTCAGTGAGGCGGTGTGGCTGAGCAGATTGAGGCTCCCATGTCGAATATTTTTGAGTGTTCGAATCCAGGCGACGAGTTTTCTTGTGCGATGTTTTTTTTCTTACCTTAGGGCATGTAATTAATGTTTTTCGAATATGATACATTTATTTTGCATATGTCTCGTTTTTATGCTATTAATCAGGGGTAATTAAGAAAGTGTCAGGCTTGTTTAAGGGGAGATATACACCTAGCATGGTCGAAAAAATCGATTTTTTTTTTTTGCATTTTCTTGATGCTTGAGGTCTCAAGAATATCTGGTTAAAATTGCAAGTCAATATCTCGATAAATAACGAAGTTACAGCCGAGAGAGTAAACCGTCTCCGAGAGCGCGCCGTACCGCCTGTTTTGCGGCCGAGCCGAGAGGTAGCGACCCTTCGAAGAGAGCGTGTCTAGACCTGTTTTACGATTCTATTGTGTTTTCGGGCGTGGTCGGGTCCAGGTATAACGGAAATATCACACGACCGTTATTCTTTGCCGGAAATTGGACGCGTTTCGTCAGTAGCTTGCCGTTCGTGCAACTGTGCGTTACAGTGAGTTTTCGTCTGTGAATACATATTCTGAGGAAAATGGATAACAGATATAAAGGTTCTCGGGAAGCTCATCAATCCGGATCTTTTCGCAAAGATCGAAGCAAGAAGAA
>NW_022639766.1:96036-99648 GCF_010583005.1 Odontomachus brunneus | reverse complement strand
TTTTAAATAAATTATTTGTTTTCGTACATGAATTTATCATATGTATACAATATAAATCGTCTCTGAGTTAAAATGACAGTTGAGAAGTAGGTAAGGTGAACGACCCAAGAAGCAGAAGTCTTAAATTCGAATCCCGGCATAGTAAGCAAATTTTCGAAGTACAATTTAAATTGAATTAAGTAGCATGTGAAACAATAAAGTGAAAAATTTAAGAAAAAGTCAGGAAAAAAGAAAAATGTTTATATTTACGTAAATTAAATAAATGTTTATATTTACGTAAATATAAATGTTCTGTTCATATTCTTTCGGAATCTTCTATAAACATTCATAACTTTATATATAGAATATTCAATAGATTATTCTAATCACATTCTGAGAATATTTAAATTAGTGCCATTAAAATGTTCTACGAACACAATGAATATATACGAATATCCTATGGAATATTCCAAATATTCTTGAAAAATATTCTTAAAATATTCATAGGATTGTCTTGTGCTATTTGGAATAGACACACGTGCATGTTTTTCCGCGGAGCATGACAAACAATTACTTTCTTTATTAGTGAATATACATAATACATACGTTAATGTGTGAAAACAAGAATGTAAGATTATATCTGATAATTTATGATGTCACATTTTTGCAATTATAACATTTTTACATAAATAAATAAATAATAAATAAATGTTACTTCTTACTACTCTATATGTTGTTTTAATGCTATGAAGGCTATAAATAATGATCATTACTCTGCTCAAATATTACATTAATAATTGCTGTTTATTAAAACTAGAATATAGAAACGAAATTCATTGAAGCATCATTGAATAATTCACTGGAACATCAATCTCTTTTGATACTCTCGCATGTCCTTCGTCACAAATAATAATGAACATCATAAAATATCGACAATAAGGATATGGGAATATGTTTAAAGAGAGATGAATGTTGTATATGTGATAGAAAGTATATTTAAAAGTATATTAAAAAAAAGCTACATTATAAAAGCTACATTACAAAGAAATATACAAACATACGAAGCTACATTACATTATATTATAAAAAAAGATATAAATTTGTAACGAGCCGTTCGTAAGACAAATAGAGCAGGAACCGTAAGAACGATATGTTATAATCGCGAATAGTATTAGCGCTTTCGAAACACTTCATGAGGAATCGTTTCGATTGCGCCACAACAAGGAAGCGGATGTGCAAGTGCTGCGATAAGCACCACCTTGCACATTCCGCAATTTCGGACCTCGATTCGAAATGCATTAAACCATTACCAAATAAGGTAATCTTCTTGTCGCCAGGCACCCCCTCCGACAAGACTAAACAATATTATAAAAGAGCAGAGAAGACCACCCGCGTCAGACTTAACACCTCGGTCTCTCGCCGCGATATACGCGACCAACGCGCGGTTCGCACATTACTAATAAGAACGGGAGTAGTAATTAAAACGCCTACAAGTGTACTTATCAAATAAACCTTTTATATTTAAAAAACTACAAGAAGTAGTCACAAAGTTTAACTACATTTTATCCACCGCCACACACCCTGCCGCGCCCGCATCACCGATCTCGAACTCTTTTCGTGTCCTGGCAACACGGGCACGACAATTTGGTGGCAGCGGTGGGATCGGTGTCCGCCGGGTCAGGAACTACCTGTAAACAGAAAGTGAATTACGGGTAAGAAAAGGGTGGTGTAAGTGACGAAGAAAGAAAAAATTCAAAAGAGAAATCATCGGAGCTAACTAGTGGACGTCGGAGATACGTCTACTGAAAAAAACGCTACCGAGTATCTCAAAAAAGAGCGAAAAACTACAAGACCGAGAAGAAACAACTACTACGTAAATACATTAGACGACAAGTCTTTAAAAAAAAAAAAAAAAAGAAGAAAAATTTGGAGAGAGCTAAAAAAGTCATTGAGAGCCCTCCGAGACAACACACTGGGACCACAAGGCTAACGGAGACGGCAGAGGACAGCGGTAATCGGTGAAAGACGAGCAGCAGCGTAATCAAGGCGACCGTCGGAGCTACGGCCTACGATACTACGTTGTCAGCGACACCGGAGCCTACGGCGAATGCACCAGCGGCGACCGCGACCTGCCCAACGCCACTGACCCAGTAACGAGCGACGACTTGCCGACTCAATCAAAACACGATGAGCTACACAAGAGCCGTGACAACGTTATTGTAAGTCGAGAAACTATTGTAACCTAAGCGATTAGGTTTATGCGAGCGAACACGTAAAGGCGTGAATGTCGAGCGAAAGCAGTACTCCTAACCGACCTATATCAAATCAATCGTGACTACATAGCGCACCAGCACGATTAACTATCGAACACCTATCGAATCCCAACGAAACAATTGCCGAAGCTATAGATAACGCGCGTGAAACATTAGAGCTTGTGCGACGTGTATTAGACTACTCGGGCGAAACCGAAAACGAATCTCAAGAGCACGTAATCGCCGAACGTGAATTCCCTTTCGGAAAGATAGACCATATCATACTACTGGACGTGCAAGTTACAGACGACACCCGACGTACAAGACGCCGCGCATATATACCCTCACACAGTACTATTAGCGACGTCTCGCAAAGAGGAGATTTCTCCTTAACTTCTTACGATAGTAGTGTATTCGATCCATTTGACGAAATGGCCACCGGGCAACGCGACGAAAACCTACACGCGGCGGAGAACGGAAGAGATCAGGAAATCTCACGAGAAGAGTTCGAGATCGGTGATGCGGGCGCGGCAGGATGTGTGGCGGTGGGTGCGAGATGTATTCAATAATAGTACTACGTTAGTAGTTTTAAATATAAAAGGTTTATTTGATAAGTACAATTGTACGTGTTTAATTACTACTCCCGTTCTTATTAGTAATGTGCGAACCGCGCGTTGGTCGCGTATGTCGCGGCGAGAGACCGAGGTGTTAAGTCTGGCGCGGGTGGTCTTCTCCGCTCTTTTATAATATTGTCTTAAGCTTGTCGGAGGGGGTGCCTGGCGACAAGAACATTACCATACGCGCGGGCCTCTACTACGAGAAGATCCGTTGAGCGATGTAAACGATCATTAACCAGGACTTAGTAGAATTCGACGCGACGTTGATGCTAACGAGCAGTTATTAGCGCGTGTAGAGGAATTGCGGAATACTATACATACGAATGCAGCTCTACTAACCAACTCTCGCATAGACGACCCACAAAATGTAAGAAACACTAATATAGAAACTGAACGATACCCTCCAGACAGACGAGGACAAGGTCACAATGACCATTTCACAGACGGGTTACCCCCGATTAACGAGGATCGATCCCGACGCATCAGGGAGGCGCGAGATCAGATCCTCATATTCAATGGCACGCAGGACGATAAACTAATAGAATTCTTAACGGCGTGCGAATACGCGTTCAAGCTGATACACCCTGCTGACGAATCTACATTAATTCGAGCAGTAATCTGCACTAAAGGGAATCGCCCTAACTGAGGTTAAAAATTGAAACATTCATACTTTTGCTGTCCTAAAGGATGTGTTAGAAAGATGTTTCATGAAAAAGAAATCAGTAACTCGACTACTTCGAGATTTTAACAATTTGCATCAAAAG
>NW_022639766.1:93205-93445 GCF_010583005.1 Odontomachus brunneus | reverse complement strand
AACAAAGAGGAAACGATACAACACGCAATAAAAAATCAGTTACAAATTCTAAACGAAACTATAGGACACTTAGGTAACTTAGAAGAAACATTAGACAATAATTTCAAAATAAAATGGAATAGTATGAATCAATTTTATAAAGAAGAAACAGAAATCTACAAAAAAGAACAAATTACTGAACACTACATGATTGTTCAGTAAGCGACCGAGCGAATAGAATGGACCGTTATAAGACGACTA
>NW_022639766.1:84205-86477 GCF_010583005.1 Odontomachus brunneus | reverse complement strand
TAATAAAATATAACAAGTACAAACGATTATAACCATAATTGTAAACGGACATAAAAAAAATGTATATAGAATAAGGTTGCGAAAACCTCGCTAGACACTCAGTTTTCTTTTTCCAAAGGGGGAGGGATGTTGTAATCGCGAATAGTATCAGCGTTTTTGAAACACTTCTCGAGGAATAGTTTCGATTGCGCCACAACAAGGAAGCGGATGTGCAAGTGCGGCGATAAGCACCACCTTGCACATTCCGCATTTAGGACCTCAATTCCAAACGCATTACACCATTACCAAATATGGTAATGTTCTTGTCGCCAGGCACCCCCTCCGACAAGCCTAAAACAATATTATAAAAGAGCGGAGAAGACCGCCCGCGCCAGACTTAACACCTCGGTCTCTCGCCGCGACATACGCGACCAACGCGCGGTTCGCACATTACTAATAAGAACGGGAGTAGTAATTAAACACGTACAAGTGTACTTATCAAATAAACCTTTTATATTTAAAACTACTAACGTAGTACTATTATTGAATACATCTCGCACCCACCGCCATACACCCTGCCACGCCCGCATCACCGATCTCGAACTCTTCTCGTGTCCCGGCAACACGGGCACGACACCAATGCCATTTTATTTTATGCTTCGTAAGGTTCGTTAGTGGTGCGGCGATTTTCGAGAATCCTTTAATGAACTTGCGGTACCAGGAGGCCATTCCTAGGAATTGTCTAATGTGTTTAATGTTTGTGGGTGTTGGCCAGTTATTGACGGCGCTTGTTTTTTCTGGTTCGTATGCCTTTTTTGTCTATGATATGTCCTAGGTATTTTAAGTTCGGTCTGCAAAAATGGCATTTTTCGCTGTTTAGCTTTAATCTAGCTTTCCTTAGTCGTACAAAAACTTCCTTTAAAATTTGCAGGTGGTGCTCGAATGTTTTTGTTGCGATAATGATATCGTCCAGATAGACTTGTACGTATTCTTCTAGTTCTGGTCCGATTATGGTGTCCAAGAGGCGTTGGAATGTGGCTGGTGCGGAGTGTAGACCGAAAGGCATGACTTTGAATTGTTTGAGACCTCGTCTCGGTACGGTGAATGCGATGATTGGACGGCTCTCCGGTGTTAGAGGTATTTGCCAATACCCTGCCTTGAGGTTTAACGTCGTAAGGTATTTTGCTCCCCGTAATTTGTCTAGTGTCGCCGTGATTTGAAGTAGCGGGTATGCGTCTTGTTCTGTGACTTCGTTCACCTTTCTGAAATCGACGCAGAATCTGTATTTCCCGTCCTTTTTCCTTACTAGTACGATGGGGTAGCTCCAGGCACTCTGTGATTTTTCTATTATCCCCTCTTTTTCCATCTCCTCGACTTCCTTGTCGATGATTGCCTGCATAGCGGGATTTCTTGGCCTGTATCTCTGTTTAATCGGTTCTGTGCCTGGCTTTACCTTTATTCTGTGTTGCGCCATTGTGGTTGGTCCCTTTATTTTTTCGAATTTTTTGAATTCTTCCTGTAGGAACTTTTCCAGCCTTGCGTTTTCTTTCTTTGAGCGAAGTTGCATGCCTTCCGAGATGATACATGTGCGCATGTACCTCTTATTATGTGATTGTATTGCTGGCGGATAAATTGATATTTTCAGTTTTGCCCATAAGTCTACGCCGATTAGTACGGCGCTTTCTAGTGTCGGTATGACGTGGACCTTATGCCAGTATGTTTTCTTGTTTATCTGTATTGGCACTACTAGGTTTCTTGTTATCTTTGTTCTCCCACCGTCTGCGAGGCGCACCGTTGTGGTGTGTCCTTGTACTCTCGTTTGTTTCTTTAGCATTTTTGCTGTTTTTCGGTTAATACAGGAGATCTCGGATCCCAAATCTAGGAGCGCTTGGAATTTTTTGTCGTCAATTGTTACCTGCATGTGCGGTCTCGGAGAGTATTTAATTGCGGGCTTATGTGCGACCAAGGAACGCCCTATTCCTCGGTCCTTGTGCGGTTTCCCGGCTTCGGGTGGCAATTTTTCGTGAGCACTCCGTCCTTTCCGCATTGTGAGCAGAATTTCCTTTGTTCATTACGGCATCTTTGCCTCGTGTGCCCTCTTTGCTTGCATCGCCAGCAGTGTTCGGCCGCATTGTATATCGCGGCTGTTGTCGGTGACTGCGGTATTGAGCGTGTATTTCTACGGAATAGTGCTCTTCTTATGTGCACTTTCAGTTCTGGCGACATATTTTCGTAAATCATCTCGATTTGGTCGCGTCGTGAGAAGCCTCCTGCTCTTCTCATCAATGTTGCG
>NW_022639766.1:80131-84195 GCF_010583005.1 Odontomachus brunneus | reverse complement strand
ATGCCAGTATGTTTTCTTGTTTATCTGTATTGGCACTACTAGGCTTCTTGTTATCTTTGTTCTCCCACCGTCTGCGAGGCGCACCGTTGTGGTGTGTCCTTGTACTCTCGTTTGTTTCTTTAGCATTTTTGCTGTTTTTCGGTTAATACAGGAGATCTCGGATCCCAAATCTAGGAGCGCTTGGAATTTTTTGTCGTCAATTGTTACCTGCATGTGCGGTCTCGGAGAGTATTTAATTGCGGGCTTATGTGTGACCAAGGAACGCCCTATTCCTCGGTCCTTGTGCGGTTTCCCGGCTTCGGGTGGCAATTTTTTGTGAGAACTCCGTCCTTTCCGCATTGTGAGCAGAATTTCCTTTGTTCATTACGGCATCTTTGCCTCGTGTGCCCTCTTTGCTTGCATCGCCAGCAGTGTTCGGCCGCATTGTATATCGCGGCTGTTGTCGGTGACTGCGGTATTGAGCGTGTATTTCTACGGAATAGTTTTCTTCTTATGTGCACTTTCAGTTCTGGCGACATATTTTCGTAAATCATCTCGATTTGGTCGCGTCGTGAGAAGCCTCCTGCTCTTCTCATCAATGTTGCGAGGTCGGTTGAATATTGTTGGAAGGGTTCATTTGCCCCTTGGTGCCTTCGTTGTATCTCCTGCTTGATTTGGAATTGATACCGGTATGGGAAGAATTGTTCCCGGAAGGCGTTTAGAAAGTCACCCCATTCTCTCCATGTTTTTTTATTATTGCGGTACCAGTGCAGTGTGCTGCCTCTTAATAGTTCCGGTAAACTCTGCATCATTTGCTCCTCGGTATATCTGTAGCTGTTTTGTAATCCCTCGATGCGCTTTAAAAATGATATTGGGTCTTTCCCGTCAAACTGGCATCCCCATTTTCGCATCTGGTTTACTGATTTTGCTATATCCATTTGGTTGATGCTGTGCATCGATTCTGATGCCTGGCTTGTTTCCCCATTTTCGTTTCTACTTGTTAACGCCTGAGGGTTATCTGTCATATGTTTGCTTAATCTTGCTCGTAGTTCGTCTAGGGTGCCGTCTGTGTGCAACCCTAGTTCTGCCATCTTTTTTACTATCTCTTCCTTTGATAGCGTATATAACATCCGCTTCATTTTCCCTTTCTTTTCTCTGCTTGCTTTTTCATCTGTTCGGGCGCCAATTTGTAACGCTATTTCGCGTTCGGTGCGGGATAAGCTGCGAGTCGGTGTGGTCCGGATTCGAGCAGATGTCAATAATAGTGAAGACAGTGGGATGGATATTATAATGATATATATTGTCGATTAGATGGCTATGTACAATGAGTATTTACAGGTTGATTCGACGCCGTTGGTTTAGCGTGCGGGTTTTTGTGTTCGCGCGTGTTGATGTTCCCTGCGGCGGAGCTCGGGCTGCAGGGCCGCTGGCGGTCGCGCGACGCGGGCGGTCGATCGTGACGCGTCGATCGTGTTGTGCTTGCGGCGCGATGTTGACGTTCCGATCTTTAATTTTTGGTCGCGCGAGGAGAGCCGTTACTTGAGGAATAACACGGTCCTGCGTGCGCGATGCGTCGGATTTTTGTGACGCGGTCGTGCGCTACGATGCGGTGCCGCGGGGATCGATTCCCCGGGATGGCGGCGCGGTTTTCGCGGATGTTGACCTTACGAATCCAGTAAGGCGACGGATCGGTAATCAAGGGTGTAGACTTTACGAATCCAATAAGTCTACGCGGATGTCGACTTTGCGAATCCAATAAGTCGGCGGAGCGGTATCGAGGAATGTCGACTTTACGAATCCAACAAGTCGACGGAACGGTAATCAAGGATGTAGACTTTACGAATCCAATAAGTCTACGCGGATGTCGATTTTACAAATCAAATAAGTCGACGGAACGGTAATCAAGGATGTAGACTTTACGAAATCGACAAGTCTCCACGTGTGTCGACTCTATGAATCCAACGAGTCGACGGAGTGGTAGGCTGTGCGAATCGGATAAGTCTACGCGGAGATCGACTTTACGAATCCAACAAGTCGACGGAACAGGAATCAAGGATGTAGACTTTACGAAATTGGCAAGGCTCTACGTGTGTCGACTCTACGAATCCACGAATCGACGGAGTGGTAGGCTGCGCGAATCGGATAAGTCTACGCGGAGGTCGACTTTACGAATTCAACAAGTCGACGGAGCGGTGACGAGGAAGGTTTAGGATACGGTGTTCGAGGCAGCGGTGCTCGCGAGGTGTGCTGCTGTCGGAGTCTGAGCTCTGTTCAGCGGAGTGCCTCGGAAGACTGCTCTTTACTGAGCTTTTCGCGCGGTCTTTTATACTACTTTTAACCTGATATCGTGTTGTGATATTCGCGGGCGGTCGGCGGTGTTTATATTGGTTTGTCGCGTGTTCGGTTTCGTGACGAGTCGTTTGATTTTATCTGTCGTGCCCGTGTTGCCAGGACACGAAAAGAGTTCGAGATCGGTGATGCGGGCGCGGCAGGGTGTGTGGTGGTGGACAAAATGTAGCTAAACTTTGTGGCTACTTCGTGTAGTTTTTTAAATATAAAAGGTTTATTTGATAAGTACACTTGTACGCGTTATAATTACTACTCCCGTTCTTATTAGTAATGTGCGAACCGCCCGTTGGTCGCGTATGTCGCGGCGAGAGACCGAGGTGTTAAGTCGCGGGTGGCCTTCTCCGCTCTTTTATAATATTGTTTAGTCTTGTCGGAGGGGGTGCCTGGCAACAAGAAGATTACCATATTTGGTAATGGTTTAATGCATTTCGAATCGGGGTCCGAAATGCGGAATGTGCAAGGTAGTGCTTATCACAGCACTTGCACGTCCGCTTCCTTGTTGTGGCGCAATCGAAATGATTCCTCATGAAGTGTTTCGAAAGCGCTAATACCATTCGCGATTATAACATCCCTCCCCCCTTGGGAAAAGAAAACTGAGTGTCTAGCGAGGTTCTCGCAACCTTATTCTATATACATTTTTTTTTTGTGTCCGTTTACAATTATGGTTATAATCGTTTGTACTTATTATACTTTATTATATTGTATTCGTGTTATAAATTTGTTTTCCCGTTTATAAATGTAGTCACAATCGTGTACTATTTCTACCTTATGCGTATAAGCTGTGCTTGTGGGCTAGCGCAGGGATTGTGGGTATTATTGGTTTAGAATGTGTTCTTACATTGTTTTCGGTACTAGGTAGTGGTGTGAAAGGGGGTTGTTTTCTTTTTTTATTTTTTTTACTATTATCATTATTATTACAATTAAAATTATAAATACGGTTACGCTGGGCGTAGTGGTGTAAATTATATTTATGTGATTTGACCATGGTTTTGGTCTAGCTTCTTTTATATATCGGCTAGTTGCGCTTTTAGTTGTAGTAGTTCGGATGAGTTTTGCGATATTTTTGTTAAATTTATGTTTGGTGTTGTAATTACATTTTCTACTGTGTTTACCAGTGTAATTGCCAGGTTATAGTTTGGTATAAATATTTCTAATATGTTATTTGATATTATTTCCTGCGGTTGTATTATAATATTTTTTATAGTTAGTTTACATTGTTGTTTAAGTGTAATTATTTCCGTTTTTGTTATCTTGTTTTGGTATTTGTAACTCTGATCATATATACGTAATTGTTGTGTGTTGTGTGTTGAGTATAACCATGAGTTTTTTTCCTTTTAAAGGGATTAAAATTGTGTTTTCGGCGGTGATATATTTTGTTTTACATATTTCTTTATTTCTTGTGTCTGTATACATTTGGATTTCGCACGGTGTTGTTTGGTGAATTTTATAAATTGTGTTTTCTTGTGCATACGTGTAGTGATTTTTTATGTGAATACATTCTAATAATTTGCTTTCGTGTAATGTAAGATAAGTATTTGATTCTGTATCTATCGCGAATTTAGAGTATGTTGTTTCTGTTAACATGAACGTGTTGTTTATTTTGTGTACTGGGAAGAATATTGTGTTGATAATTGTGTAGGTGGGATATGTTATTAGAGGAATTTTCAAAATTGTGTAAATCGTTTCGTTATTGTAGTATGCGCTGATTTTGATGAATTTTTCTATTTCTAGCCAGT
>NW_022639766.1:79568-80121 GCF_010583005.1 Odontomachus brunneus | reverse complement strand
AACAAGAAGATTACCATATTTGGTAATGGTTTAATGCATTTCGAATCGGGGTCCGAAATGCGGAATGTGCAAGGTAGTGCTTATCACAGCACTTGCACGTCCGCTTCCTTGTTGTGGCGCAATCGAAATGATTCCTCATGAAGTGTTTCGAAAGCGCTAATACCATTCGCGATTATAACATCCCTCCCCCCTTGGGAAAAGAAAACTGAGTGTCTAGCGAGGTTCTCGCAACCTTATTCTATATACATTTTTTTTTTGTGTCCGTTTACAATTATGGTTATAATCGTTTGTACTTATTATACTTTATTATATTGTATTTGTGTTATAAATTTGTATTATATTGTATTTGTGTTATAAATTTCTAGCCATGGCGTTCCATGGCAGGTGTGAATGGAAAATATATGTTCTTAGGTAAGTGTATTGTTGATTTCTTAAGTTGTGCGATTATATTTTTAATGGGTGTAAGTTGGGGTAGTAATCTTCCCAACTTGGCGTTATCTATGTATGATATTATGTCTTTCGTTAGGTCGTTTATTACTGCGTTAAGTATCAT
>NW_022639766.1:78160-78767 GCF_010583005.1 Odontomachus brunneus | reverse complement strand
GGAGGTCTCACGCTCTCGAATATTCGAGAAGGACCAGAAGGAAGGGATCACGCTTCCTTCACGTGCGTACGCGAATTCGCAGGCCGCTGCGGACGTCGCGCGGCAAGACGCGCGTCTCACGTGAAGGAGGCGTGTGACAAGTAGACTCGCGCTCGCTTTTTCTGGCAAACTGTTCTGCGGGCTGCGGGCTCGCGATGTCGCGAGCCGCGGCTCTCTCGCCGTTGTGCCACGCTTCAAGACGCATGAATTCTGCGTTACTGTGCTCTTCGCATTATTGCCGCATGTGTCTGCGACTGGTCGCTGGCCATCGCAACACTCGCTTGCTTCTCAGTTGATAAGTTGTTATTGTATGTGTGTTCAGCTTGTAGTATCCTTCGGTGCAATAAATTCATAGTCGTCTTATAACGGTCCATTCTATTCGCTCGGTCGCTTACTGAACATTTTCTGGTCCTTCGAGCCGGATCAGCTGGAGTGAAGTGAATCCGGTACCTCTCGCTGCGTTCCGAGCGACCGTTTGTGCCGTCGGAGCTCTGCTTGTGCTCCGCACGATTGCTGATCGCTCCGTGTGGCAAGCGAGAGTTCCTCGTGCCGTCGGACCTTGCGCGTG
>NW_022639766.1:70895-78150 GCF_010583005.1 Odontomachus brunneus | reverse complement strand
TGTCATGGTTACCATCTTTAATTTTTATGTTATCCTTAAGAGTACTTTGATCTGGCGCTTTAACCTGGCTCGATAATATGTTTTGTATGACTGGGGTGTTTTCTTTTGCTCTTGCCGCTATTTTAGATTTTCTGGCTTCCTTGGATTTTTCGCCTGAATTGGTCTGTTTCTTGTCCGTTTCATCTTTAGATTTGTCCAGAGTCCCGATAAGGGATTCTCGAGTCTTGTTCTGCTCTTTAAGCTTATCCTTCTGAGACTTCGCTTTTTGCTTCTCCATGTTCTTGATTTCTTTAGGCGCTTTGTCAATTTCATTGTCGCCCGCCGTAGTGTCCTCTAACCTTACGTAAGGTGTGGTTATCCCGACAGGGTTGTCGGTGGCATTATTTATTGTTGTAGGACGTATATAATTGTCAAGTTCTACTAGGCAATTTCCAATAAAAATTCCCTGCGAAATTTCTTTAGCTGGGATTACTCCCACTCGATTTATGTTCACCGCGGCGCGTATTCTTACTTCACTGCGCGCGGGGAGGTTGTACATTTGCTGTGGTATCAGCGGTAGACTTTGTCCGGAAACCGTCATTGTTCTTGTTTTATAGTCAAATTTAGCGCGGTGTTCGTGAAGGAAATCTATTCCTAAGATCCCCTCGTATTCGATTGGAAAATCATCTTGTACGACAAATAGTTCAAATTTCCGACGTTGTTTTCCTAAACTGACAGTGGCGGTTATTTTTCCTATCGTGTAGGCTTTATGTCCGGTGATACCAGTCAGTGTCAGTTTTTCTGCAGTCATAGGGGTATCATCGTCCAGCGTTCGTATCTTTACAAGGCTTATTGCGGATCCCGTGTCAACGAGAAAAGGTATTTTTTCTTGTTTCGCCTCCTTTATCGGCAAGATGACTAAGTCGAATCCTGTGCGTTTAGGTAAATTTCGGGGGATCTGATTTACGCGGTAGTCGCGCACGCGATTTTGCTCCTTTTTTATTTCTTTTTCTGTATCATTATTAAATCGGACGTTCCCGTTTCTGCGAGACGTCGATGGTTTCTCTGTATCCACCGCGGTGATAGTCACTGGCCGCGAGAGTTTACGGTAGTCACGCGCGGTCTCCCGTGTCTCAGTCGGCTTCCCGTGTATGTACCAACAGCTATCGCGAGTGTGTCCGTTTTTCTTGCATCGTGTGCACCATGTGTCGGTCGCATTCACGCGAGAGGTTACTGCTGGTTTAGGCAGAACGAACCGGTTGCCATATCGACTGCTACGGCATTCGCGTCCCTGATGCCCTAATTTTCCGCACTTTTGGCATTGTATTATAGAATTTTCTCGTTTAGTGTTCGCGAGAGAACCTCGGTTATACCGATTTGTTTCGTAGGTGCGCACATGAGTCTCCAGGGTTCCTTTAATTCTTTCTTCCTCTATTGCCCCTGCTCTTGCCTCGGCTAAAGTCGCGGGTGCGCGGGACCGGACTATTGTTTGTAGCCTGTCGTTTAGTCCTAGTTGATAGTTGATTAGGGCTAATGATTTTAAAAAGAAATGCAGAGTTTCTGTGTGGGAGAGTAGAGATCCCCCTCTGTTCCGGCTTCGAATAGATCCGTGGTTAATTATTCTACACGGTTTTCGTAAGTTCGCGCATCTTCTCCAGGCTTTTGATGCAAATTGTTAAAATCTCGAAGTAGTCGAGTTACTGATTTCTTTTTCATGAAACATCTTTCTAACACATCCTTTAGGACAGCAAAAGTATGAATGTTTCAATTTTTAACCTCAGTTAGGGCGATTCCCTTTAGTGCAGATTACTGCTCGAATTAATGTAGATTCGTCAGCAGGGTGTATCAGCTTGAACGCGTATTCGCACGCCGTTAAGAATTCTATTAGTTTATCGTCCTGCGTGCCATTGAATATGAGGATCTGATCTCGCGCCTCCCTGATGCGTCGGGATCGATCCTCGTTAATCGGGGGTAACCCGTCTGTGAAATGGTCATTGTGACCTTGTCCTCGTCTGTCTGGAGGGTATCGTTCAGTTTCTATATTAGTGTTTCTTACATTTTGTGGGTCGTCTATGCGAGAGTTGGTTAGTAGAGCTGCATTCGTATGTATAGTATTCCGCAATTCCTCTACACGCGCTAATAACTGCTCGTTAGCATCAACGTCGCGTCGAATTCTACTAAGTCCTGGTTAATGATCGTTTACATCGCTCAACGGATCTTCTCGTAGTAGAGGCCCGCGGGTATGGTAATGTTCTTGTCGCCAGGCACCCCCTCCGACAAGCTTAAGACAATATTATAAAAGAGCGGAGAAGACCACCCGCGCCAGACTTAACACCTCGGTCTCTCGCCGCGACATACGCGACCAACGCGCGGTTCGCACATTACTAATAAGAACGGGAGTAGTAATTAAACACGTACAATTGTACTTATCAAATAAACCTTTTATATTTAAAACTACTAACGTAGTACTATTATTGAATACATCTCGCACCCACCGCCACACATCCTGCCGCGCCCGCATCACCGATCTCGAACTCTTCTCGTGAGATTTCCTGATCTCTTCCGTTCTCCGCCGCGTGTAGGTTTTCGTCGCGTTGCCCGGTGGCCATTTCGTCAAATGGATCGAATACACTACTATCGTAAGAAGTTAAGGAGAAATCTCCTCTTTGCGAGACGTCGCTAATAGTACTGTGTGAGGGTATATATGCGCGGCGTCTTGTACGTCGGGTGTCGTCTGTAACTTGCACGTCCAGTAGTATGATATGGTCTATCTTTCCGAAAGGGAATTCACGTTCGGCGATTACGTGCTCTTGAGATTCGTTTTCGGTTTCGCCCGAGTAGTCTAATACACGTCGCACAAGCTCTAATGTTTCACGCGCGTTATCTATAGCTTCGGCAATTGTTTCGTTGGGATTCGATAGGTGTTCGATAGTTAATCGTGCTGGTGCGCTATGTAGTCACGATTGATTTGATATAGGTCGGTTAGGAGTACTGCTTTCGCTCGACATTCACGCCTTTACGTGTTCGCTCGCATAAACCTAATCGCTTAGGTTACAATAGTTTCTCGACTTACAATAACGTTGTCACGGCTCTTGTGTAGCTCATCGTGTTTTGATTGAGTCGGCAAGTCGTCGCTCGTTACTGGGTCAGTGGCGTTGGGCAGGTCGCGGTCGCCGCTGGTGCATTCGCCGTAGGCTCCGGTGTCGCTGACAACGTAGTATCGTAGGCCGTAGCTCCGACGGTCGCCTTGATTACGCTGCTGCTCGTCTTTCACCGATTACCGCTGTCCTCTGCCGTCTCCGTTAGCCTTGTGGTCCCAGTGTGTTGTCTCGGAGGGCTCTCAATGACTTTTTTAGCTCTCTCCAAATTTTTCTTCTTTTTTTTTTTTTTTTTAAAGACTTGTCGTCTAATGTATTTACGTAGTAGTTGTTTCTTCTCGGTCTTGTAGTTTTTCGCTCTTTTTTGAGATACTCGGTAGCGTTTTTTTCAGTAGACGTATCTCCGACGTCCACTAGTTAGCTCCGATGATTTCTCTTTTGAATTTTTTCTTTCTTCGTCACTTACACCACCCTTTTCTTACCCGTAATTCACTTTCTGTTTACAGGTAGTTCCTGACCCGGCGGACACCCGGCAATCCCACCGCTGCCACCAAATTGTCGTGCCCGTGTTGCCGGGACACGAGAAGAGTTCGAAATCGGCGATGCGGACGCGGCAGGGTGTGTGGCGGTGGGTGCGAGATGTATTCAATAATAGTACTACGTTAGTAGTTTTAAATATAAAAGGTTTATTTGATAAGTACACTTGTACGTGTTTAATTACTACTCCCGTTCTTATTAGTAATGTGCGAACCGCGTGTTGGTCGCGTATGTCGCGGCGAGAGACCGAGGTGTTAAGTCTGGCGCAGGCGGTCTTCTCCGCTCTTTTATAATATTGTTTTAAGCTTGTCGGAGGGGGTGTCTGGCGACAAGAACATTACCATATTTGGTAATGGTGTAATGCGTTTGGAATTGAGGTCCTAAATGCGGAATGTGCAAGGTAGTGCTTATCGCCGCACTTGCACATCTGCTTCCTTGTTGTGGCGTAATCGAAACAATTCCTCGAGAAGTGTTTCGAAAACGCTGATACTATTCGCGATTATAACATTGGGGATCAGAGGAGGAAAACGCTTTCCACAAACTAAAGGAAACTTTAGTATCCGCACTTATTCTCGCATGCCCTGACTTCAACCTAAAGTTCACAGTTCAAACAGATGCATGCAAACATGGCCTGGGAGTAGTACTTACACAAAATTTCAAAGAGGGCGAAGGAGTGATCGCATACGGGAGTCGAGCACTAAGTAACTGCGAGAAAAATTACAGCGCCACGGAACTAGAATGCCTCGCAGTAATCTGGGGCATCCGCAAAATGCGATGTTACCTCGGGGGATATAACTTCACAGTTATAACGGACCACCAATCTCTAAAATGGTTGCAAAAGCTAGAGACGCCGTCAGGACGACAAGGAAGGTGGAAATTTGGGCTTCAATAGCTTCAACAAATTCGATATCAAATATCGCAAAGGAAGCTCAAAGTAGCAGACGCATTATCACGGCAACTCGAAATAGCCGCCATACATACAGATATAAAATGTAAATGGTACCGACAAAAGTACAGCGAAGCAGAGACACGCCCACAGAAGGTACCAGATTTCGAAATCCGTCAGGATACGCTATATCGACACATTCTCCATAGCCTGGACTTTAAAGAAACACCAAGCAAAGAACAATGGAAAAGATGTATACCGCAAGAAGAAAGACTGGAGATCCTACATGCATACCATGACGATCCAACGGCAGGACACCTGGGCACCGCAAAAACCATAAGCAGAATAGCACGGTTATATTACTGGCCAGGCATGTTCACAGAGATAAAACGATATGTCCGGAACTGCCATAATTGTCAGACACATAAGGCGTCACAAACACACCCACTAGGACAAATGCACGCAACAAACATACAACAACCATGGGATCAGGTAGCATTAGATCTCATCGGATCATTACCGAAATCCACCAAAGGATATACGTGGGTACTGACAATGCAGGACAGATATACAAAATGACTCGAAATGAAACCGCTGAGAAAGGCAACCTCAACAGCGGTCTCACAAGCAATAACAGAAGAAATTGTTTACAGACACGGCTGTCCCAACACAATTATCTCCGATAACGGTACGCAATTTAAATCGGGAGATATGAAGAAATTGACGCAAGCACTAGGAATAAAACAGCGCTTGACACCAGTATAAACGCCACAATACAATCCGGTAGAGCGAACAAACCGAACAATAAAAACAATGATTTTGCAATGATTTCGTGGGGAACAATCACCGGAACTGGGACGCACACTTGAGTCAAATCAAGTTCGCGTTTAATACCGCAAAAAACGATAGCACAGGGTTTACACCTGCCTATCTAAATACAGGGAGAGAACTGGCAGGCCCACACATGCTAAAAAGAGAGCAGGAATGCCCTCAAACTCCAAACGAATTACGTCAAAAATTGGAAGCAGCAAGAGAACTCGTCAACATTAACATGGCACGAGCATTCCAAAGGCAGGGCAAACACTACAATCTCAGGCGAAGGGAGTGGAAACCAAAGATAGGAGACATAGTATGGAAAAAGAACCATATACTCTCCAATAAAGATAAAGCCCTGAACGCAAAACTCGCTCCAAAATACATCGGGCCACTGCTCGTGAAACGAATAATTTCACCGGTTATCATCGACTTACAAGACAATAACAAGAAATGGTTTAGGCACGTATATGTACACGATATAAAAACCAACAACACCGATACACGGAACAATGAACAGGATAATCCAAATACAGAAGAATAAATATAGAGCAAAGCTAATATAAAAGGAACACAAGCAAGGGGACAAACACCACAGTCGATATCATGAATGAAGACGTAGAGGATACAATACAGGCTCTACTCACCACGTGGAACGAGGCCGAGGCCCAAGCACTATGGGAGAGCCTCCTATTTCCCAGTAAGAAAGAAAAACCACCGTCACTACCACCAGGCAAGCGACCACCAGTGGACGTACCACCGAAACGGAGACCGGCAATCCCGTGCGAAAAAACACCACCATCGGCGAGAATCGCACAAAAGAAATTAAAAATATTAATGGGCGAGGAAGTACGTCCAACACCCGCGAGACGCCGGCAGCGTATCCACCCAGTGGTCTGGTGCAGGAGAACCGGAGACAACTCGGCGCCCTCCGGGTGTACAAAGCCGACACCAGAACGGGCTGAGGTCAACCAGACAACCTCAGCCAAAACACCAGAGAGCAAACCACCGGTCTCAAAAATAAGAATAGTGACAGACACGATACTACCACCAAGTAAGCACGTTAAATTAGAGAGGATACTACCAACGAAGGACCAGCCATCAACCGACATCACGCTCGAGAACGGAAAAATAGTAAGGATACCATACCATGCGGTACATATATCGCAAAAATACCGCCGCTACGTGGACGGGAAGCTGTGGCGATTCCGTTTCGGCCCTACGGGCACACTGAGCTATGAAAGGCCTAAAGGAACCGACCAGAGAGAGGCCGGAGGAACTCGGCGACCTCCGGCACCACCATGCCGACACCAGAGGTCAACCCGGCGACCTTTACTCAACGGACGACGAACAACTGTCACCAGCACCAATCTTGGCAGCGCAGAGACAAACCAAAAGGAGAGGGAAACAGACCAATCTCCAAGAAAGGAGAGAGAAACGCCAAAACGAGGATATAAGGAGCCGAGCTAGGAAGAACTGACACTCTATGTCGAACCGGTACACGGGAACACACACGGAGCTGGACTCACACACAGCAAGGCTCTGAGCAGTTCATCACTCACGGTAACACAAACATCAGAGGATGAGCATCAACAGGGAGATACTCCAGTGGTTGGAAGACTGGCAACCGCCTCCAAGAAGCGTCGAAACACCACGTCCCACGAGGGACCAGAACGAGCCAGCAAACGACTCAAAGCAAGAATACCAACCTACAACAGTCTTGACGGTACTCGCGACGGAGGACACAAAAGCCCGGACACAAGCTCAACCACCACCTCAACAGCGGACAGTAAGACTCCCAGACGGGAGACAATTTACTATAGCCACGCATCCGCTAAACATATAAAATATCATGTAGAAATAGACGGCGAGATATGGCGCATACGTTTTTGGCCATCCGGCGCGGTGAAAAGAGTCTATAAAGTGCCCGGGACGTGCACCT
>NW_022639766.1:69059-70733 GCF_010583005.1 Odontomachus brunneus | reverse complement strand
TAAAAGACCGCGCGAAAAGCTCAGTAGAGAGCAGTCTTCCGAGGCACTCCGCTGAACAGAGCTCAGACTCCGACAGCAGCAGCACCTCGCGAGCACCGCTGCCTCGAACACCGTATCCTTCCTCGTCACCTCTCCGTCGACTTGTTGGATTCGTAAAGTCGACCTCCGCGTAGACTTATCCGATTCGCGCAGCCTACCACTCCGTCGACTCGTGGATTCGTAGAGTCGACACACGTGGAGCCTTGCCGATTTCGTAAAGTCTACATCCTTGATTCCCGTTTCGTCGACTTGTTGGATTCGTAAAGTCGACCTCCGCGTAGATTTATCCGATTCGCACAGCCTACCACTCCGTCGACTCGTTGGATTCATAGAGTCGACACACGTGGAGACTTGCCGATTTCGTAAAGTCTACATCCTTGATTCCCGTTCCGTCGACTTGTTGGATTCGTAAAGTCGACATTCCTCGATACCGCTCCGTCGACTTATTGGATTCGTAAAGTCGACATCCGCGTAGACTTATTGGATTCGTAAAGTCTACATCCTTGATTACCGTTCCGTCGACTTGTTGGATTCGTAAAGTCGACATTCCTCGATACCGCTCCGCCGACTTATTGGATTCGCAAAGTCGACATCCGCGTAGACTTATTGGATTCATAAAGTCTACCCCCTTGATTACCGATCCGTCGCCTTACTGGATTCGTAAAGTCAACCTCCGCGAAAACCGCGCCGCGATCCCGGGGAATCGATCCCCGCGGCACCGCATCGTAGCGCACGACGCGCCACAAAAATCCGACGCATCGCGCACGCAAGACCGTGTTATTCCTCAAGTAACGGCTCTCCTCGCGCGACCAAAAATTAAAGATCCGAACGTCAACATCGCGCCGCAAGCACAACACGATCGACCGCCCGCGTCCCGCGACCGCCAGCGACCCTGCAGCCCGAGCTCCGCCGCAGGGAACATCAACACGCGCGAGCACAAAAACCCGCGCGCTAAACCAACGGCGTCGAATCAACCTATAAATACTCATTGTACATAGCCATCTAATCGACAATATATATCATGATAATATCCATCCCACTGTCTTCACTATTATTGACATCTGCTCGAATCCGGACCACACCGACTCGCAGCTTATCCCGCACCGAACGCGAAATAGCGTTACAAATTTATTTATTGTAAATAATTAAATTTCCGCCTCTGCCGCCTCTACCACCTCTACCTCTGCCTCTTCCTCTTCCTCTTCCTCTTCCTCTTCCTCGTGCCAGACTTAACAATATGTTAAATTGTTCAGACTGCAAACAAGAATTCGATATGATAAGCGCTAAAAAGTAATATGTAGTGTCTGCGTCCGCGACGAATGTATGTATTGCTTTCAATGAATGAACGAACCGATTCGATATGACAGAAGACGACATATGTATTGTCTGTGAGATAAGAAAAGACAATTACACGAAGAATAGAGAGACGTACAGTTGGTACTAAACGGTTCATATACAATATTTTTAATAAAGTTGCAACACTTCTGCTTGTCACAATTGAAACATATATCTTACGCATTTACACACAACATAATTATGACACAAACCGAAACAGAAAGTATGAAAGTAAATATCATTATGATGATGATCAAATATCTTATTATTCTTGTGTACTTAAAATTGCAGACTTTTGTA
>NW_022639766.1:67507-69049 GCF_010583005.1 Odontomachus brunneus | reverse complement strand
CCTCTGCCGCCTCTACCACCTCTACCTCTGCCTCTTCCTCTTCCTCTTCCTCGTGCCAGACTTAACAATATGTTAAATTGTTCAGACAGCAAACAAGAATTCGATATAATAAGCGCTAAAAAGTAATATGTAGTGTCTGCGTCCGTGACGAATGTATGTATTGCTTTCAATGAATGAACGAACCGATTCGATATGACAGAAGACAACATATGTATTGTCTGTGAGATAAGAAAAGACAAGTACAAGAAGAAAAGAGAGACGTACAGTTGGTACTAAACGGTTCATATACAATATTTTTAATAAAGTTGCAACACTTCTGCTTGTCACAATTGAAACATATATCTTACGCATTTACACACAACATAATTATGACACAAACCGAAACAGAAAGTATGAAAGTAAATATCATTATGATGATGATCAAATATCTTATTATTCTTGTGTACTTAAAATTGCAGACTTTTGTACAATTTGAAAATTAAAATATTTCTAAATGTCGAATATTACGCTGTAAACTGCTCATAGCTGATTATAACAATAATAACAATATTAATAATAACAACTCGGAAAGACACAGAGTACAATAAATACTTTTTGATTACTCATGATTATTATAATTTAAAGTAAACACTCTTTTGTAATTAAATCATTGTCTATCATGCCGCGTGTCTGTCCGTGTTATTATTATAATTATTAATATTGTAATTAATAATCAGCAGAGAAAAACGTTCAGTGAGCGCTTTGCGTTACATTACGAATTGTTGTAAGATTTGTGTTCAACGATATTGAGCACTTTACGCATTTGTAACATGTGTACGGTGCGGTGGAGGAAATTAAAATATTGTATAAAAAATAGTGGCCGCCTCGTTAATGTTGGAAGAACGTAAAACGTTCAGTGTCGTTCAGTAAAAAATGTTACAACAGTTAGTAGCATAGCGCAAAGTGCTCACTGTGCGTTTTGCTCTGCTAAAGGCAACCATTGCGCGCGTTCAGCAGACAACAATTGTACTACTGTTGAGTGATTCGTAAACAACTTACAGTTAATGTAACAGTTGGCATCTGGCCAGCGGCTGCCGCCGTCTCTACTGCGATCGGTGTCGTCGCTACCGTTGCCGTCGTCGTCGCCGTCGTCGTCGACGCCGTCGTCGTCGACGCCGTTACCGTCGTCGCCGTCGTTGGCGGCGTCGCCATCGTCACTACCGGCGTCGTCGTCGTCGTCGGCATCATCATCGCCGTTGCTGTTGTCATCACCGTCGGCGTCGGCGTCATCGTCGTCGTCGTCGTCACTAATGACGACGTCACCGTCGCTGTAGTGGTGGTTGTGGCCGCTGTTGTTGACATGTTCTAAAGAAACCAATAATTACAAAAGTTACCAATCCTTAGAAATAATTATATCGTGCAAAGTAAAGACTAAGGCAGAGAACGAGATGTAAACGTCGTAGTCGTAGATATAAGTGAAGACAGAGGAAAACGTAAAGTTAATAGCTTTTTATGACTTACATTTATGTTTTTTACTCTATCTAATTTAACGTGTACGACTAC
>NW_022639766.1:65897-67421 GCF_010583005.1 Odontomachus brunneus | reverse complement strand
GGGGTAGTGTGGGACTCTCCCCCTCCGGAACTAACTGCCGGAGGGAGCCTACCCACTAAAACCTCTGCCGGGCCCCAAGCGGCCATAGTGAGGGCGTCCCGGAAACCGCTTGCGCATAACTTCCAGGACGCCCTCGGCCGCAGGGCGGGGTGCTTGTTCCCGCCCCCTTCCTGGGTCGGTGGGGTTCCCCCCGACCCATTCGCCATCTTCAGTGGCCGGACGTGGGCCCCCCCGTCCGGCTATACCTCCCTTGTTGGGGCTTTGCTGTCCGGGCCCGGTCTCGTCCGGACCCGGCCCGCCCCAACGCTCCCGACCGAGGTTTACGGGGAGCGGAGAGGTCAATTTAGCCCCTCCGCCCCACTCGGTCAGGAGTCGCCGTTCTCGGGGAGGGGGATAAGCGGCCTAAGAGCCCGCCCTTGCAGACCGGTCGCCCTGTCCCCCTCCCGGAGGCGCCTGGTGTGACTGCGTGTTACAGGGGGAGAGTCGCGCCTTGCTGCGCGCCTTGCTGCGCGCTTCCCCCGCCTATCCAGGCGCCCCCTATCTCCCCCCGGCCGGGCCCTCCGTTGATCAGGAGGACCCGGCGGTATTGGGGGGGGGGGCGGCGCAGCCGCGGGTACCCCAGGGGAGGGAATGCCAGTTGTGACATCCCCCCCCCGCCCGCGGGTGCGCCGTCCTTCTATGCCGCGTTGGTGCGCGGGTATGCGAGGCGCCGCCTCTCTGTGTTAGACCTAACAATATATTTTACTTACACTTCTCCTTCTGGGTCCTGCTCGAATGACTGCTCAAGACTAACTGATTTCTGAAACAATAGCACGCATCGTGTGCGGCGACGACACACGTGCATGCCTGATCCTCGCGTGGCCGTCGCGTTCGGTACGTTCAAACATATCACGGAAAAACATCTTTGCATCATACAAGAAAGAAATGCCGACATTTCCCATTGTAAAAAATATAGCAAAATCGGGCTACCGTTTGTACATAGCGAAAAGTGTCGATCCTTGCTACAAATATTCAATAAAAAACACAAGCAATATGCCTACATTACTCTTACAATATTCTCAGAATGAATATATATTATAAAAACATACCACTATTACGTATCCACAAATTATGTCTCGCATCCGTTGGTAGTGGAAATCTGAACAGACGTTTTCCGTTCGCTGATCTCTCGTTCGTGCAATTAATATAAACGCACTTATCATAAAAACGACGACTCGACATAGTTATAGTTAAATATTTCACAACGTGAAAAACTTAGTTAACACGTGTAAAACACACAAACAATGCGCAAAGATCTGTATAAAATCCGCGTTAAGCGATGTATTATTAAAGATCACTTCTGACCGTAACGTTCCGTAGCGTAACGCTTACTGATCGTCGAAGACAAATCGATGCATTATTTCGCGTTCTCCACGCAAATGTCCATAGCAACGGAAAATTCAAAACTTCCGTCCTTTTAGAGAATAATACTTATAATAATCAATTTATTTCTAAAACATCCATTTTTTTTAATTCTTTATTAAT
>NW_022639766.1:65288-65887 GCF_010583005.1 Odontomachus brunneus | reverse complement strand
ATATATATATATATATATATATATATATATATATATATATTTATTTACTTACAAGGAGATGCCACGACCTGCTAAATCAATTTCTAAACGAGACATAGACACGCAGCGAGCACGTTCGCTAGCTGCGATGTTAAGCATCAACATCTTAATTGGGATTTGTGTCAATGGGCTTTTGTTTGTTAAAAATTATAATATAAAGTTTGGGTTGCGAGACTGTATCACAGATATGACTAAAGATGGAACCGTCTTCGAGGCGACGTGGCTGAGCAGACTGAAACTCCCACGTCGAACATTTTTAAGTCGGCAGTAAACGTTCGAATCCTGGCGACGAAGTTATCTTTAGGCGTTTTTTTTTTCTTACCTTAGGGCACGTAATTAATGTTTTCCAAATATGATACATATGTTTTACATATGTTTCGTTTTTATACTATTAACCTTTTAATGACGGGAATGAATTTCAATTGAAATCGACTTCTTATTTTACGCGAAATTTTGCTATAAATGTAATGAATTTCTTATGTGGAGTCGCCAACCTGACGGCTGGTCGATATATCGACCATTCCCACCGTTAAAAGGTTAATGAAGGGTAATTAGAGAAG
>NW_022639766.1:65055-65278 GCF_010583005.1 Odontomachus brunneus | reverse complement strand
ATATATATATATATATATATATATATATACATATATATATATATATATTTTTTTTTTTACGCATAACTGTCTGCACATCTGCATTTGATGATTCAAATTACACGGAGTTACATCGCGCGATATGCTATGATATTAAATTTTATTACCGTTTTTTACCGTTTTCTTTACCGTTTTATTGCCGTTCTTTACCGTTTCTTTACCGTTTTATTACCGTTCTTTGCCG
>NW_022639766.1:64906-65045 GCF_010583005.1 Odontomachus brunneus | reverse complement strand
TGTTTGCGTTAAACAAGCCTGACACTTTCTTAATTACCCCTGATAAATAGCATTAAAACGAGACATATGCAAAACAAATGTATCATATTCGAAAAATATTAATTACATGCCCTAAGGTAAGAAAAAAAAACATCACACA
>NW_022639766.1:64691-64896 GCF_010583005.1 Odontomachus brunneus | reverse complement strand
TTACCGTTTGTTTACCGTTTTTTTTACCGTTTACGTTACCGTTTCTTTACCGTTTTTTACCGTTTCATACCGTTTTTTACCGTTTACATTACCGTTTCTTTACCGTTTCATACCGTTTTTTACCGTTTACGTTACCGTTTTTTACCGTTTCATCCCGTTTTTTTACCGTTTACGTTACCGTTTCACATTCTTCTCCTCGGTGACA
>NW_022639766.1:64587-64681 GCF_010583005.1 Odontomachus brunneus | reverse complement strand
TTCTTTGCCGTTTTTTACCGTTTTATTACCGTTTCAATGCCGTTCTTTACCGTTCTTTGCCGTTTTTTACCGTTTCTTTACCGTTTGTTTACCG
>NW_022639766.1:63946-64577 GCF_010583005.1 Odontomachus brunneus | reverse complement strand
CGAGATTTAAACGCTCGCTACCGGCTCAAAAATATTCGACATGGGATCCTTAATCTAACCTACTCAGCCACGCCGCCTCACTGAAAGACAAATCCATCTTTAGCTATATTTGGGATACAATCCTGCAACCCAAATTTTATACTGTAATTTCTCACAAACAAAGGCCCATTGGCACAAATCTCAATTAAGATGTTGATGCTAAGCTAGCGAACGTGCTATGTCTCGTTCAGAAATCGATTTAGCAGATTGTGGCATTTCCTTGTTAAATATACAGGGTGAATATTATATACCGGAACACCTGAATATCTCGAAAACAAAGCGTTGTATAAAAAAATGTTAAATACAAAAGTTGTAGGGTTTAAAAAGATCTATTTTATGATATTAGCAGTTTGACCTTGAGTTGCGTCATAAAGATCAGGTCAAGGTCACAATGATGTTTTTAAATGGATACCCCCATTTTTTATTGTATATTCTTGTAGCTTATCTCGAGAGCTTTCCAAAACACTATACTTAAGTATTTTTTCGTTAAGTACTTTTCGAGTTAAGAGTCTTCAAAGTTACGCTATTTACTATTAATACGAGCGCGCGTTCTTGCTCGTCACTACGGTATCCACGCGCGCTAATGCTAAAT
>NW_022639766.1:63670-63936 GCF_010583005.1 Odontomachus brunneus | reverse complement strand
TACCGTTTACGTTACCGTTTCTTTACCGTTTTTTACCGTTTCATACCGTTTTTTACCGTTTACATTACCGTTTCTTTACCGTTTCATACCGTTTTTTACCGTTTACGTTACCGTTTTTTACCGTTTCATCCCGTTTTTTTACCGTTTACGTTACCGTTTCACATTCTTCTCCTCGGTGACAATCGTGGCAATCAATTGGCCTTACACTCGGCAATTTGGGGAGGATTGATGGCAAAACGTGAAGATATTTTAAAACTTTTGCAAAC
>NW_022639766.1:63312-63445 GCF_010583005.1 Odontomachus brunneus | reverse complement strand
ATTTTGTAAAAATTCTTCGAGAGAAGAATATTACCGAAACGGATAATGCTATATCGACGATACGCAATAGCGGGGACTTTGACGGTGGTTCACTTATCGATTGCGAGCTATTGGCATGCGCAATGAATGATAC
>NW_022639766.1:63147-63302 GCF_010583005.1 Odontomachus brunneus | reverse complement strand
GGTTTATGATCTACCGTTCGGAATTTAATAAAATTTGGTACACTAGTAGACATTTATACAAAAAAGATTAGTATAAATTTTTGTAGAGCTACGGAGAGCCAATAAAAAGATATTGGCATTTACAATTTGGTGCGTTTAACATTGAGTCTTATAGG
>NW_022639766.1:62434-62923 GCF_010583005.1 Odontomachus brunneus | reverse complement strand
TTTCAAAATATATAAATTGTAATCCCAAGATCTGCTGCTTATTTGTATTACTCCTTTTTTCCCTATTTTCTCGATACACCACAAATAGTCTTAAAATGTTATTCGGTCTTTTTGTGGAGCGCAGCAAGTTATGTATAACACGCAAAAACTTGTCACGGGGGCACAATGTACGTGCTCATTAGTAATAAGAATATCATGTGTCACATTCTAGTTCTTGCGCATCTAATTGTCGAATGCATACGTTTGCAGAATATTAGAGTTTGCAGCTGTGACTAAAAAATCACGCTGCGAAATGCGCTGGCGGCGCGGGCGGCGCAAAAATCGGCCGCGAAAACCGCCGCAAAAAACCGCCGCAAAATCCGCCGCGGGAACCGCCGCAAAATCCGCCGCGGAAACCGCCGCGAACAAAACCGCCGCAGAAACCGCCGTGAACAAAACCGCCGCAGATCGGTAAAATGATCTATCGAAAGCAGATAGAAAAAATTATAT
>NW_022639766.1:55269-62230 GCF_010583005.1 Odontomachus brunneus | reverse complement strand
CCCCCCCCCCCCGAATTACCGACTGCTGATACCCCCCTCCGCGGTGACGTCATATCCCCCCCCCGCGGTGACGCCATACCCCCGTGACGTCATACCCCTCCGCCCACGGTGCCCCCGTCCCTCACCCCCCCTCGGAGGACTATGGGTTAGAACCCGCCTACTATACCTACTGGCGAAAATTCCTGATGGAGGTGGGAAACTCGGAGCCATGGGGATTCATGTACAAACCCGAGGCTCGGAAGCCTCGAGTAGACAAAGTGCTCAGCAGCCTCTGCCGCGAGGATGGCTCCTCGACTAACACCTTAGAGGAGACTGCTAGGCGCCTGCTAGAGGTGCACGTCCCAGATGACTGGGAGAACGAGGACACGCCGAAGCAGCGTGAAATCAGGGAAAGCGCGTTCATCGTGCCCGACGGCGATGATGCCCCGCTTTTCACGGAGACAGAAATTGTCGCTGTCGCGAAAACCCTGAAAGTCAGGAAGGCGCCTGGCCTAGACCTCGTCGAGGTCGCAGTGCTGAAGGCCGCTATCAAGGTAATCCCCGGTCAGTTTGTTAGGCTCTTCAACGGGTGCCTCCAATGGAACGTCTTTCCCTTAATCTGGAAGGAGGGCTCACTTAGTCTTCCTGAAGGGCGAGGACAAGGACGCGAAGGACCCAAAATCTTACAGATCCATTTGTCTCCTTTTCGTTGTAGGGAAATTCTTTGAGAATCTTTTGAAGAAACGACTCGACCGGACGTCGATGGCGCGGGGGAGACTCTCCGATCGGCAATTCGGCTTCATGGACGGAAGGTCGAAGGAGGACACGATCATTGAGTTGCATCGGACGCGTGTCCCGAGGGCTTACGTCCCGGCGGTCATGGTGTTCTAGAGCCAAGCGTGTAAGATTGGCGTGAGGCTTCGGCCGGTCGCCGTTAATACTCCCGCGTGATCCGATTCGAGGACACTGCCAGGCGAAAAATTTGACTGGGGCGACACATCTGTCAAAGAATAACGCAGGTGTCCTAAGGCCAGCTCAGCGAGGACAGAACCTCTCGTAGAGCAAAAGGGCAAAAGCTGGCTTGATCTCGATGCGGCTTGTTCAATACGTATAGACTGCGAAAGCACGGCCAATCGATCCGCCTCTGAGCGGAGATATGTCTTTGCGCTGCTCTTCGACATAGCTGGTGCCTTCGACAATGTCTGGTGGTCACTCGTCCTGGAAGAGTCTAGGCTGCCATCGAAATATTTTAACGATAGGAAGGTCAGCGTTTCCTTTGGAGGCATTCGTGTCTCCAAGGATGCGAATAGAGGTTGTACTCGCGCCGCGCGATCTCTTCCATCCGGTACTCCCTTATCGCGTGAACGGAGAATTGCTATTCGCGCTCTACCGCAGCTGCTGCGAGAAATTTTCTCAGACCGCATATACGCACGATGACCCTGCCGATCGCGAATTCGAAGACTCGTGGGTGTCTTGCGAGTTATGCAAAGCTTTCGAGAAAGGTTATCGCGTCACGAGCGTGAGCGAAATATGGAACTACGAAATCACGCAATACGATCCGGTACGCGGCGGGGAGGGATTGTTCGCCGAATATATCAACTGCTTTCTGCAGTTGAAGCAAGAGGCCAGCGGCTGGCCAAACGAATGCGCGGATAACGAAGGCGGCACGAATCGGTATCTGCGCGAATACGAGAAAGTGGAGGGTATTGTCCTTAACAAGGTGAATATCTCACCGAATCCAGGCTTGCGCTCGGTCGCGAAGCTCTGTCTCAACTTCTTCTGGGGTAAATTCGGCTAACGCTCCAATCTACCGAATACCGAGATCATTAGAACGTGGGAGAGTTTCACAGCACTGCTCACGAGTCCAGAGCACGAAATAACAAATGTATTGCCCGTAAACGACGAGGTGATATATGTTTCGTGGCGAATGAGGAGGGAAGCCGTCGCCGCTGAACAGCGTCGCGATAGCCGCTTACACCACGGCGTTAGCCCGATTAAATATATATTCGTATTCAGAAAAGTTGCGTGTTATATTACGATACCGATTCGTGTATATATTTGAGCACCAGTGATCCCGACGAGTACGAGACGCGTACGGGGAATTTTTTGGGCGATATGACGGACGAACTCGAGAGTTTCGGCCTCGATAGCTACATCGAGACGTTTGTATCCGCCGGCCCGAAATTTTACGCTTACGTCGTTCGCACAGGTGAAGGACGCGCGCAAGAAATTTGCAAAGTAAAGGAAATAACCCTGAATTTTGAAAATTCTCGCGTGCTTAATTTCAGTTCTATTAAATCATTGTTACTAGTCGACGAAAAGTTAAAGAGGGGAGAAGAGACGAACGAGGATAAATCCGTGATAAAACTGCGATTTAGCGCGATTTGACGCACCGTATTTCGGGTGTATATCAGTTGGACACGGGGCAATTGGACACAGTCCAATCACAAGTCGCTGTTCCAAGGGACCCTACAAATGTCTCTAATCACACGGTGCTGTGATTGGCTGTGTCCAAATGCACCATGTCCAAGTGCACCGCTCCCCCGTATTTCAGGACATCGTCACAAGAGACGAGACAAAGTCCTGCATGTCCGTATTACTAAAACGTAATTTTAACAATAACGGATACTCCGTACCATACGGTTACGTTTCCAGCGAATAGCGATATATATTTCTCTCTCCTTTGTTTTACTTATTTGCTGCGTAAGATTTTAAAATTATTCCTAAGGTAAGAAAAATGTAAAAACTGTAAAATATAAGAAAAATATAAAAACTGCGAAATATACGAAATATACACGTCTGTTTAGTCCTCCTGTAAAAAGATGAACGTAAATTTTACGCATTATACTTTAAAAAATAAGGACTTTTATATGCAGCGAAGACGAATGTAAAAAATAAAAACTTTTTAAATAGGTTTTGTTCTTATGCATATTTACACTCCCTCTCCCCATTTCTCCCCCATCTCTAGGCTTTAAGCGTGCGTGCGAAACAATTTCTTGCGCGACGTTTAAGTGGCGAATAGAAGTAACTTTCAAACAAGAGGATAAAATGTCCCGGCTGAGCGCGAACCGAGAAATATCGCTTGTTCCAACGCGATAAGCTCAACAATCGCGGCTTTAGCACTGGGGGATACGAGCTGTATCTTTCCCCCTTCAGCGCTAAATAAGCTTTTGCGCGTCGCGTGAAGAAGTTCGCTCACGGCGGCGCGACCCGCGTCGCGCCGCGGGAAAGAGCTCGCTGAGGCGCGCGTCCCCCGCGGATGTACGCTGACGCGAGCGCCGTGGCCGCCGCGTGGATCCCTCCGCGAGCGTTTGCTAGCCCACCGTCGCATGATTCAAGATATAAATCCGCGCTCGTGAGCCAATCTTTTTTCATTCCCAGAGTAGTGCGCGGAGACCGTTTATTCGCGCGACATGGACGTGCGCTGAAGGCATCCTTGGACGTCGATCGTTTGCGGTCCGACGGGATGCGGTAAAACGATCTTCGTGAAGACTTTTCTTCGCCATTTGTTCGCCATGTCCGATGTCCGTTTCGAAAGAATTTTGTTTTATTACGCGGAGTGGCAGGAGGCCTATCGTCAACTGCAGCAGAAGTAGATTCGTTGTACCGCCGCGAAAAGTCCGGGGCGGCATCGTGCGACATCGGAAAGCGCGCGAAGGGAAATATAATCGAATTTCGCGAAGGTTTACCCCGCCCCGATGATTACTCGCACGATCCGCTTTGCGCGAAATTAGTGATAATCGACGATCTTATGAGGGAATCGTCCTCGTGCGACGTGATTGTGGATTTGTTCACAAAAGGTAGTCATCACAAGAACCTCAACGTTATATTGATTTCCCAAAATCTCTTTCATCAAGGCCGCGAATAGCGGGATATTTTTCTCAACAACAATTACATCGTGGTATTCAAAAATCCTCGCGATCGCGCTCAAATTCGCCACTTGACGCGTCAAGTTTATCCGGATGATCCGAAGTTTCTGGAAGAGGCGTATCACGACGCTACTTCGCGAGCGCACGGATATTTGCTGCTCGATTTGAAACAGTCCACTCCCGACGAATATCGATTTCGCACGTGCATCTTCCCCACGGATAATGCGTATTATGTTTACGTCCCGCGTAGATCTTCGGGAAATCTCGTATAAAACTCTGCACGCTCACCCGAATCGCGACAGTCGCGTCTTCGCGATGACATCGAAACGCAGGAGTAGTGATAGAGCGACGAGTATCGCGTGTCGCACCATAGGCCGGAAAAACGTCTGCCTTCTGAAATCACTGTGCTATTTAACGAAGAAAGAGCGGACCTCCTTCTTACGCTGCGCGGGTAACGATTTCATCGCCTGTATCTGCGAATGCGCTTTCAACACTCTCAGAGGTAACGTACTGCTCGACCAGGGAAAAAAAGTCGTTTGTCCAGGTACAAATCAGCACTGCAGAATATCGCGAGTAAACGCGAGTAAACGCGAGTAAACGCGCTAATTTGAAAGCCAAGAGGAAATTTATCGTGCAAAGAGGAGGATTCTTGCCTTACCTGATTGGACCTATACTCGGTGCTATTCTATCCAGCGTTATCGGTAGGCCGCGAAATTAATTAAATCGAACGCGCGCGCGCTCGCATGTATCATGGAAAGAGCTAGAAAGATGGTTTTGGTTTCTGCGGAAAATCTCGCGAGAATGCAGCAGCAGTTGCAGCAACAATCCGTGATTTCCGCCGTTTTGTCGAATAACGACGTGGGATCCGGTGAAATTACCGTACGCACTCCGGGAACCGTTTTGTCGCGACTCGATGCCGATATGAGACGAATTCTCGATTTAACAATGTCGGATTGCGAGAAATGGGAATTGTACAGAGAAGCGCTTCAACATTACCTACATTTTTTTCGAGAGGAAGAAAAAAAATCAACAAACGAGCGAAAACGCTGGCGTTAGCAACGACGGCGACGATACCGAAAACATTCGTTCCGAAGACGATGCAAGATACGGAAACGACAACGTCCTCGATGACGAACCGGAGCTTGATCGTCGTCGTCGTCAGAGACGACGAGGGAAGCGGACGCACTGTCGGAAGTGCGTATCGATGAAGATAACGTGAGCGCATTGAGTCGCCCTGTCGGCGAAGCTCCCCGTCGAGGACGTCGCAGCGAGCAGAAAAGCATCAGAGGAATACTGGATAAAATCCCGAAAAGTTATCGCGCTAAAGCGCGCAAGTTGCTGCGACATTTACGCGATGTGGCGGTGCCCGTTAGAATAAGCTGGGACAGATAAGGGATCGTGAGTATAGACGGAAACGCTTTAAAGGGAACGAACATTGTCGAACTTGTGAACAATGCGGTACGCGAGCGGAAAACCTTAAAAGCGACAGGGAAAGGCCGATTCGCTCGACTATTGCGCGATATAGCTACTCCTCCCGAATTCGTAGGAAATCTCGAATTACGAGAGAAGAGCATTCGTCATATTTTCACCGAAGAATCGCCTTTGCACGATAGCGTTTCTATTCCCGATGATTTAGCGGCACGTAGTAGCACCCCTATTCCAAGAGCGAAAGCGCAAATGGATAAACGCGCGTTCGACGAAGCATCGCTCGAAGATGAACGCGACGATGAGAGATACTCGGCGTTTATATCCGGCGACGGTAACAAGAACAAAACCAGCTTTCCGTTAAATTGGAATCTCAGGGAACCTTTGGACAGTAACGCGCATATCCTTGAAGGCCCGTCGTCGTCGTCGCATAAAAACGTAACTTTTCCCGGGACAAGGGTAGCAGCGGGTAAACACAGATCCGATGAGACACCGTTAGAAGAGAAACGGGATAACGAGGTGTTTATATCCAGCAACAGCAAGAAGAATAAAACGTGCGTAAGTGACAGAGATTCTAAATTTGCAAGGAAAAGGCGATTGTTGGATTGGAAGCTTTTGGAATGACGGGGCTGGAAAAATACTATAATCCCACACACTATGCGGGGTTTTCAGCCGTGGAAAATCTTTCGCACACCGCCGAGCTGGATTTTAATTAAAACGAAATTATTAGTTGGCTCGAGCCACAAGACGCGTACACGCTACACAGACCAATACAACGCAAATTTCCCCGCTTACACTACAACGTGACGAATATCGACGACGTGTGGGATCGCCGATTTGATCGAGCTTCGCAGTCTCAAGAACTACAACGATGACTACTGCTACTTGCTCACGATTATCGATGTGCTCAGCAAGTACGTCTGGGTGAAAGCGATACGTGACAAAACAAGCGTTAACGTGACGGCGGCACTCCGGCGCGTGCTCTCGAGGAGCGAGAGACGGCTACCAGCGTATCTACAGAGCGACAAAGGAAAAGAATTCCTCGCGCGTCCCTTTCAAAACTTTTTGAAAGAAAAGGGCATACGCTTTCGCGTGACTTGAAATCCAGATGTCAAAGCCGCCGTAATCGAGCACTTCAATAGAACGTTCAAGGAACGAATGTGGCGTTATTTTACTCATCGAAATACGCATCGTTACATCGATATTTTGTAGGATATCGTGCGCGCCTACAATCACACCCGTCATTCCGCCACTTTGATGCAGCCGGCGAGTGTTACGTTCGCATCGCGCGCGAAAATACGAAACGACGATACGAGCGCAAAGGGGGAGTTCGTAAATGAAAGGCTAAATACGCGGCGGGTGATCTGGTGTGAATCAGTAGGGCGAAAAACACCTTCGAGAAAGGATACGAGGCGAATTAGAGCGAGGAAATATTTCAAATTCATCGCGTTCTCGCATGGCGAGAGCCGCGGGTATACGAATTGAGCGATCTATCGGGTGAAGTTATAGACGGAATATTCTACGAGCAGGAACTAGCGAGGGTGAGCAAAAATTTGCGAGAAGAG
This sequence comes from Odontomachus brunneus, assembly GCF_010583005.1. Classification (NCBI taxonomy): domain Eukaryota; kingdom Metazoa; phylum Arthropoda; class Insecta; order Hymenoptera; family Formicidae; genus Odontomachus; species Odontomachus brunneus. Next base: position 55,392 of record NW_022639766.1, on the reverse strand, counting down.
GAATTTATCGTCGACAAGGTGATAAAAAAGCAGGGGTCGCGGGGGCAGTAAGGAACTGCTAGTTAGCTGGCGAGGATACCTCTCTAAATTTAATTCGTGGATATCCGCTTCGAATCTGAAATG
>NW_022639766.1:44325-55259 GCF_010583005.1 Odontomachus brunneus | reverse complement strand
AATTCCGTGATAATCGACGTGGTCGTATTTTCCGGAAAGTATTGCATGCTGCTGTCTAGGTATAGCTTCCGGAATGGAGCCGTGTCTTGAATCAGCGATGTGCCGACGTTTCGCAAACGTTACAGTTTGTATCATCAGGGCTAAGAACTCTGATACTGAGTTCTCAGCCCTGATGATGCAAACTGCAACGTTTGCGAAACGTCGGTACATCGCTGATTCAAGACACGGCTCCATTCCGGAAGCTATACCTAGACAGCAGCATGCAATACTTTCCGGAAAATACGACCACGTCGATTATCACGGAATTACCTCAACGAGTGGATTTGCGAGGTCAATGGGAAGTCGCGCTCACCGAGATCCAGTTTCCCTACAGTTTTTTGCACATACAACCCGGAGAGGAAGGGCGACTCGTCTTTGTCAATATCGAGGAGTGCGGAGCGGAGAAAACTATCGAGATCGAAACTGGCTGCATAATCTCCGGCGTTTATCGCGATCTACCGAATTTAATGTCCGCCTTAAACAGCGCCTGTGCGGAGATTGGAGCGCACATCGCGGGCTGATTCCCGACGCGGTGGCAGAGTCTTCATTAGCTTCAAGTGCGACAAAAAACAATGCACTTTGTCCCATTGTATAAAATTCTCCGACAAGCTCGGTCGTATGCTAGGGTTCGATACACACAAAAAACGCGAAGAACTAATATATCCCGACGTGACGGATATCGAACCCGTATCGCGCTATCCCAATTCGAAATCCACACCGAGCGCTCGCGAAGTTAGAGAGGAATTTACACGATTTCGTCGACAACGCGGGAAGTTGCGTCCGACGTGCCGGGTAGCATCGCGCAAGGTATCCTCGATAAACTTTTCGTTTATTGTGACATCTGCAAGCCCTACGTAACGGGGGATATCTCTTCCCCTCTTCTTCGAGTGGTCCCGGTCGAGTACTCGCTCGACAGGCACATTTTTGGTTATAATGCTACGAAGAATTTTTCACTCGAATTACATCCCTCTACGCTTGACTTGTTTTCGAATGATAGAAATAGATATAAGAGATCAAACGGGTGAGAGCATATCATTCGAATTTGGGACGATGACGGCGACCTTACACTTTAGGCGCTGCGATTAAAGAGAATTTACTTTTATATTATAACACGATATGAGTCATTACCAGGAATATTACGAAGCGCAGACCGGGGGCGGTCGCAGTGGCGGAATTCTTCGTATTTTCGTAGGCTCGCCGTATTAGCACAGACACGGTATCGAGAGTTTTCTCGGAGGGCTATTTAGACGGGCGCTTCCTTATTTGACCGCCGCTTTACACATTGTCGGAAAAGAAGCTTTACGCAATGGTATTAGTATAATATAATTATGGTAATTGTATAATATAATCGAGGACGTGAGGAATAACACCCCGTTGAAAACCGTGGTCAAAACCTGACTTAAGGGATCAAGAGAGAATCTTAAGAGGCGAGCCAGAGAAGAAATCAGTAAACTGATGAAAGGATCCGAATAAAACTTGGCGACGAAGATTAAGAAGCTTCAGTTTCCTTTCGACAGACTCGGCGGTTACGTCGCTAAATCCGGCTCGCGTAAACGTAGTCGCGGCGGCAAAAGGAGTTCTTCGAAATCATCGAAAACTATGACGAGACGGAGAAATACCGGAGCGAAGAAATCATCGAAGAAGAAGAAAAGCCGTATAGCAGGAAGACGCGGTGGCGAAATCGCAAAACGTCGTGGTGTTAACAAGAAACGTACCGTATCCGAATCTTCTCTTAATCGTCGAAACAAACGCTGTCGACGAGACGAAAACTCAGCATGTCTTTTTTTCACACACATTCCAGCGAGTGCTTGAAGAGTGAGCTGCATCTCTTCTCATTACCTCCCACCCAAACCAGCATCGAGAGTTCGCAATGGATTTATTACAAGCCCGTGTCCTCTCTCGCGGACGACGCCCCCATAGAATTTGTCGTACTCGGACATGGAGAAGAATACATAGACCTCACTCACACTATGCTGTCGCTTCGCGCTTGAATAGAAAAGAACCCGCTGGCAGGAGTTTTAAGAGACGACGTCAAAGTAGGCCCCGTAAACCATTTCCTACATTTGTTGTTCAACAAAATCGATGTATATTTCAATCAAAAACTCGTGTCGCCCCCGAACAACGATTACGCCTATCGTGCGTACATCGAGGCGCTATTAAATTACGCTACCCCGGCAAAAAGATCGCATCTAACTTCGGCCCTATGGTACGAAGATACCACGCAGCATATGGACGCTTTACCGGGGGCGGAGGCGGGGCGAGAAAATGCCGGGCTAGAGTGGCGTGCCACGTTCGTACAAGACGAACAAGCGATAGATCTCATAGGACATCTTCATTGCGACGTATTTAATCAAGATAAATTCTTACTGAACAGAGTGGAAGTGCGGCTGCGGCTCGTTCATTCGAAAGATTTCTTTTGTCTCATGGAGGCTAATGGCGCGTCGAAAATATATATTCTAGAAACTAGTTTACTCGTAAGAAGGGTTAAAGTAAATCCCGGAATATTGTTCGCCCACGCGCGAATGCTAAGCAAACACACCGCCAAGTACCCTCTCACAAGAGTAGAAGTTAAATCTTTCACGATTCACCGCGGAGTTGTGGGCGAATCATTGGATAACATCATACTTGGACAATTACCAAAGCGAATAATAGTCGGCTTTGTCGATAATAAAGCATTTAACGGGGATAGAAAATTAAATCCGTTTAATTTCGGCAATTTCGGCATAAATTTCTTCTCTATGTATGTCGACGGTAAACAAATTCCTAATCAACCGTTACAGCCCGATTTTTCCCCCGCTCTACGTCGAGGCTTATTATACGCTATTTTCGGAGACCGGTATCCACTTTCTGAACGAGGATAATGGAATAACTAGAAAAGAATATGTGACGATCCGGAAAGCGTCACGACATCCGGAAACAAGTAATAACAAAACGCCGAACAACCGCGCGCGGAATAACCACAAGGTCAACAAACAGTCGAACTGTTTGGTATAATTTTGTATAAAAGCCGACAGAAAATTGATCGGAAAGCTCCTCTCAGGCGCACGACCGACCAGAACTCGTAATTCCTAGAGATCCTAGACATTCCGTCGACCGAAGTGGATACGCGACGTCGACATCCTCTCCGATACCGCTCTACCGACCGAAGTGGATTCGCGACGTCGGTTTCCTATCCATACACCGCTCTGTCGACCGAAGTGGATACGCGACGTCGACATCCTCTCAGATACCGCTCTACCGACCGAAGTGGATACGGGACGTCGGTTTTCATACACCGCTCCGTCGACCGAAATGGATGCGCAACGTCGACATCCTTTCCTTGAGACCGCTCTACCGACCGAAGTGGATACGCGACGTCGGCTTCCTATCTATACCTCGCTCCGTCGACCGAAGTGGATACGCGACGTCGGCATCCTTTTTCCTCCTCCCGCTACGCCGCTAACATCTACGATCGCGAACGCATACCTGGCATAAGATAACGGCGACAACGAGAGCCTTTAAACCAGCAAGGAAAGACCAGGATAGATAAACAGATTAAAGCCGATGAGGCAACGAACTCCGAACGACGAACAATAGTGTATCCGGAAACAATTCCGACCGCGTCCCGCCTGACGCTCGCGCGCCTCGACGCTCGCAGCTGACCGCGAGACGACAACAACGGCTCCCGACGAGAGCAAAAACGCGACCACGCGCCAACGGCGTAACGTCGCCTGTAAATAATTGTAAATAGCTTCGAAAGTAGAATATAGTTTCACATTATTATCACCTATACCACTGGTTTTTATTTCACACACGAAACCCGGACCACACCGGCTAAGACTATCCCGCACGTAACGCAAGGCCGTTACAAATATTTAAACGGGTTTACTCTTTTCGCTTTCGATCTTACTCCCGATCTGTCCGCCAATTGCGCGGGACATTAGAATCTCATAAGACACGGCGCTTTACGGCTGGAAGTACGATTTGACAATGCCCTCACCGCGACGATTAATTGTATCGTCTACGCGGAATTTGACAGTGTATTAGAAATCGGCTCCTCTCGTCAAGTCATTGTAGATTACGCCGGCTAGGAAACAAATCCTCCCCCCCCCCACCGCTTCCCCCACCATCTTCTTGTCGGACATCTGCGATTCTTTTAAAAAAATAGCTCTACCCTGGGCTGGATTAGACATTTCTCCTCGAGAGCTTAACGCGGCAACTTGTGCGAAGTGAAAAATCCCGGCAAACGTTGGAAATAGGTAAATATGGAATTGGTCATCGACGTGCAGGCTTTTCGGGATAACGATAACTTTACGGCTAAAGTCGCCGTTGTCGCGGTTCACGAGGCATACACGGGGCATTGGATTTTACGACCGCAATATCCGTTTGGCACATTGAAGGAGTAGACGAGACAGCAAAATTACTAGCTCACAAAAAATTATCACGGGATTGAGTGGTGCGATGGGGAAACCGATCCGGAATATTTGTTCCCGCACTTGCGCGAAATATCCAGAAACGTCCGACGTATTTACACCAGGGGCAAAGAGAAAACGGATTATTTGCGCAATTTACTAGGGAGAGACGTATATAATCTCGAAAAAATACTTCTCTCCTTAAAATGTTTACTATCGAGCGAGCGCGATATAAGGTGCATATATCATGGCTATCATGTGACAGTGTGGGGCTCTGATTTTCATTGCGCGTTAAACAACGCCAGTAAATTAAAAGAGTGGTTAAACGCGCTGTTAGAGCTGTGCGGGGGTAAAAACGGGGAGCAGAAGAAGTGGGAGGAGGTTGTAAAGAAGAAGGAGGAAGAGGAGGAGGAGCAGGAGGACAGGCTCAGCAGCATCAATGAAGTGAGCGTGGAGTCGTCCGCCCATAGCGTGGATTTTTGTTATAATTTCTGCCAGCCCCAAACAACAATCTCTTCGCCGGAGGAGGAAGCCGCAAAGAAAACTGTCGAAGGAACGCAAACATCGGAAGATAGATTGAGCGGCGAAATAACGGTGAGCATACCCGAGGTAAATACTTTACATAGCCCTCTATTCTGTCAAAATAAATTCGTTCAAAATTCTACAAGCGATTCAACATCTCGATGTTAGACACTCAGTGGTCTACCTAGCCGACCGAGTACCGAAGGTGTGGACGAGGTCGACGGCGATAGTCGCTAAATACCGACAATCATAACCGTCCGGGACAACACTGGGTCGCCTTCTACGTCGATAAACATGGAACAGGTACATACTCCGACAGCTACGGGCTGCCCCCGATCGACTCCAGATTCCTTCTTCGACTTAGAAGAAATTCCATCATCCAACGATGGAACATTACCCAGCTACAGAGATATTCGACGCAAACTTGCGGACATTATTCTTGCGTGTTTCTTTATTATATGTGCCGCGGTTATAATCTTAATTAATTTATTAGGCTTTTTTATACCGATCATAAACGAAACGACCAAATGATTGTAAAATTATTCAATAAAATATTCTCTAATTGTAAGCTTAAGTATTCCATACTCTATACTTCTCAACATTACATTCAATACTGCGCTTCCAAATGTATATGAAATAAGTAGAAATGTATTCATGATTGTATGTACAAATAAATGATAGACTTTTTTTTAAATATTTCTTTCTTCGTCCCCCAAAACCAAATACCGCATACCCATAGTTGTCCAGATCTGCTCTCCCTTCTCCATCTATCTCGCTCTTCTAACATTCGGCAAGCATCTTTTCGTCAAAATTTTCCGGTAACGTCTTCCCTCTCAACTCTTCTTGACGTAAGAAACGATGCGGGGGAGGGCGGAAAGAACCAATTCCCGTGAATAACCACAGCTGACCGCTAAACGAACCAATAGATCTTCCTTACTCCTTACGCGGAGACATCTGGCGACTACCCTCTCCCGCTAGGTCCTCACCTTCGCCTAACGTTCAGTAGGACCCCTTTTCGCTTGAATGTTCCAGGTCACACTTCTCAACTTTTCGACGTAGGCGACGAGGCGGAGAGTCCCCCCAAGTAAAAACCAATCCCCGTGAAAATCCATAGCTGCCCACTAAACGAACCAATAGCATAAATTATCCTTACCCTTATACAGAAGCAACCGACGACTACCCCCCTTCCCCTAGCTCCTCCATCGTCACCTATTCCTCGACTCACTCATCAGTCGAGACTCGGAACTTCCGGACAACAGTCATATCGCAGGAGATGAAGTTTATACTCCATAAGAAAAGATGCGATAAGAAGAAATAAAATAAAATACATAAATCCACCTGAATAATCCCACCCGATTTACAGTGAAGGCGACATACCGTCCGCCCCCACTTCCAATATTAACAATTTTTTATTCCACATATTACCCGCTCCACTGAACCTGCAAAATTCCCCCACCATTCCATTTCGGGACCCTCCCCCACTCTCAACTCACCCCTACCTATCCCCCTGGGACCTTTCCCCCACCCCCTCAAGAATGGAAGTGCTACTTCACAAAGTTGTTAGTTACAAAACAGTTTTCACATATCTTCTGAAATTGGCATTGTATGAAATGTTGTGATGTACAGAGAGAACATAATTTGTTATCTGTACTGTAGTTATAGATATTTTTAAGAATAAAACGTATTTTTAAAATGAACGAACAAAAACAGAAAATTTTTTAATAATGATTGCAAGACATAGTATCATATGATCATTCAATTATCTTAGTTTCAAAGTATTTCAATGAGATATGCTATGAATATATATTTAAAAAATTAGATGAATTAGACAGAGATAGCAAACATAGCATGTAAATATTTGAAGTTGTAATTTGTAATGTAATAATAACATGATTTGTTTTTCTAAAAAAGAATACTCATAAAAGCGAAACAATTGTGACCATTTTATACAATGCCAATGTCAGAAAAACTGTTTTGTAAGCAAGTCCACACAACCATTCACATACACACATACATATACATACGTACAAAAATGTATAACATATATGTACATAAATGCAACACATGCAATATACAACACACGTACGTGCAACACTTTCATACGTACACAAAAAACTTATATACCTGTAAATATTATATCATAATATAAAAAAATATATCCTAAAAAGAAATTAATATGTTAATATATTACATACATATATACATACATACATTATAAACATACATAAGAACATAAAATATATACATGCGTTACATACACATTAATACATTAATAAAAAATTATGAATACATATTTGTTCGAGATTCGAACAAACTCGACGGTTAACCTCACGTCAGCGGGGACCGGTGACCGCTGCGGCAAACATTTATTTGAAATAAACATAACTCGATGCTCTAATTCGGCACACAAGCGACGCACTTTGTCCTTTTAATGTTGATCGCACGTTCGTATCACGTGCGATCCCAATATCGCGATGCCAGCGAGCCGTCAGCCGTAAGGACCAAGCGATCGCCATGGCAACGGATCGCACAAACAAGGATTCCACGAATCGGCGGGCGGCTCGCGCCGCGAAAAGCTCGTGTCATTCGACTAATGCCTAAATAAGGTAATGTCTCTCTCTCGTGGCGAAAACCGTTTCTCGCCTTGCTTCGCTGGTCCAATCCACTCGCGTCGTAGCCCTTTCAAAAATCGGTATAAATGCGACCGCTCAAAGCGGCTCCTCACTTCGACTGTACTTTTCTTACAAACTAGAATCAGTGAGAATCAAGTTTGTTTTCTCTTACACTAATCGGTCTGTTAGATCGCGGCGAGTTCTCTTAAGCTCACATCCCACTGGGGATATCGCAGCTCGCAATCGGAATCCGTGAGATTCCTTCTCCTGGATCGCGTCTTCACGAGCTTTCGCTCTATCAGTATCGCTACGCGTTCCAGGCTCTCGTGACTCGCTTGCCGACCAAAAACTGTCTTGCATCGCTCACGATCGGGCAAAACCGAGTGGATTGTGGACCGAGAGTCGTTCACGTAATGCTAAAATAGCCGTAAATTGCGTTGTCCGAACGCTCGCGCGACGTTCGGTCTCGAACTTTAATCAATTGTTTATTGTGCATCGTCCTGTAGAGTAAGCCGTCGGTCTCAGCCGCGCGCGTAAACGAGCTCAGGGCCGCGCAGTCAAGATTTCCGACGTTTCGCGGCAAGATTTCCGTCGATTGAGGATCGAATCGATTCTCGGCAAGATTTCCGCCGCGCAACGTAAGGCCCTCGGCACAAGAGCTCGAAGAAGATTTCCGACTTTCGCCTAACGTGAGACCGGGCGAACTGTGAACCGACAGCTTTACAAGTTAATAAATAACAAACAAAAAACTTAGTGACTCATACGACTTGATCTCCATCTAACCTCGTGGCTACTCATTTCCTCCGCACTACTCCTCTGCCTTGCGCAAGGCACAACCGGCGCTTTACTTCGGTCCTCGACTGACCAAAGTCGAATCCGAAACAATATTCATCATATCAAAAAGCATCAATCCATTTGGAGACAATCTCGGAAAGGGCATTTCCTTCCAGAAAAGTCCCTTCCTTTCTCCACCGAGTAAGTATCTCGCCTCTCGTCCTTGAAGGCACGTCTTCCCGTATAGAAAACATGACTTCTTCGAGCTGGAGGTTGGAGTAGATGTCTATGACACTCCTTTAAAGTTCTCCTCAGGTATGATTAAGTATTCCTAATACATGTATTGCGGTTATTCCAAGAAAATGCATGCCATTATAAATTAATCGCGATCATACCTTTCCTCCGGCACAATCAACCTGAAGACACATCTTTCCATGCAGAAAATATGACTTCTACTATTCTTTTTTATACACCACCATGTTAATGTTTTTCTACAAATTACGCGCAATACTACTTTAAAAATATTATTATGATGCTCCATGCATTTATGCCAATCTATATTAATAATTCAATTATAAAAATGACCTACTAATACCTTAAGAATATCACGCCAATGAGATCGCGTCTCTAACAATTTACTAACTCTACGAACTATGTGCCTTGCAAAAATTGGAAATTCATTACTTTTTAAACTTACATTATATTCTTCGTAAAAGTTTAGATCTTTTGTTATAACGACAAAAATTTCATTTAACTTTTTATCTAAAAATGCTACATTGGATTGCTCCGGAACAATTTTATCACTAAACATTTCATGCCGTTCGTCATCATCATCATCATTGTTGCGATCAATGTTATACATCTCTTCATTTGCAAGATCTTCCTCCAAACACTTTTCTAAAGTAAATAACATGAAAGGGTCTTCAGTAGTTTCGCAGTTACCGCCAATTATCGACACAGATTTCATGTTGCTTATTAGTAAAGTGATGAATGAATCTTGAAATTGCCGAGGTGTTGGATTATTATTACGAACGGCATGACTTCTAATTTGTCCAAAAAATTCTCAATTGCATCCTGATTACAATATCGCGTTCTTAAAGATGTAAAACCGTGTTTTAAATTTAATATCTTCCAAAGTTTCTGAAACCCGTCAATAGTGAATAACCAATTTTGTAACGTCGGCACAGATAATACAGATTCATGTGTTACCTTTTATACGTAGCGCATGTTTCGCAGTTCATGTTTGGCATCCGTCCAAAATGCGTGATGAGCACTATCTTCTGTCACTGGAGAACGTAACTTATTTTCACTTACACCACTACTGTTCACAAAATCAAACAAGTCATTAAAAAAAAGCACTATCTCTGCTGTGGCAATTCCTTCTTCTGTATCTATCTTCATCTGTGTAGAATCTTTTACATCCACAACACCTGCAACAGCAAACATAATTTATATTAACGGTTACTGTATTGCAGTATATTACGATTATGTATATAATATTTTTTTACAATTGCACTTACATTTATGTTTTGTACTTACATTTATGTTTTTTACAATTGTACTTACATTTATGTTTTGTCTCGATACAGCTCGCAACTGTCCCACGCAATACTTGCGTAGCATATTTCACACGCATTTTCTTAATTTTATTTTCTATAATATGTTCTTTTGTTATTTTCTGCAGTTGCGGCCGTAACATATTACTCTTTCTATCAATTATCCATGCTGTCTTGATGACATCCCACGATGCTATGCGTTTTTTTTCTTTCCCTTGCTCTTAAATGCGGGATCTTTTGTTAAAAGATTGTTTCTTATTCCTTTAATAAGATGTGGAGAATCAAAAAGAGAAACAATGTCTTCAACTTCAAAGGTTTGAGCTATTAATAACACAAGAATATTATCTTACATATTTTTATAAACATTGCAACATGCACGCACGCATACTAATATTAATATTAATTAATATTTTGTGTGCATGTGTGTAACAAATATGTTTAGCACATTATAACAATGAATATAAAAACTTACCTTGCGTCTTTCTTTCCAAGTTCCGTTTCATATCTGTACGATATAATAAATGTTTGATGGCAGCAACATTTGAAGTTCCTTGGTCGCAGACAGTCGCAACAATGAGGAAGCCTACTTTACTAATTTTCGAAACATGTTCTTTTATACATCTAACGAGTTGTGAGGTGTTCGTAGCTTTCGCGCAAAAGTTATAAGAAATGGGCATCTTCCATCCGGCATATAAACCCCATAACATAAAAACTAAAACATGATCCGCGACTTTATTACTACGGTTGGTACCCCAGTCCTCATGACCACATATGATATCCCTTCGAATATCATACGTGACATTCGGTTGTATAGATACCTCATCCCACATGAGGATACACACTTTATCCTTAGCAGACATTTAAAAAGAAATATTCTCTAAATGTTGTAGGATGAAAGAGTTTAATCCAGCGGTAATGGGTATTTTGTGAAGCACCAACTGCAAAGATTGTCTAGAAGGAATGTGCTGAAAAACTTCCCGTAACCGAGTATAAGCACGCTTCCCTATTGTTTTATACAAAGTCAAGGCTAAAGCCTTATA
>NW_022639766.1:36441-44315 GCF_010583005.1 Odontomachus brunneus | reverse complement strand
GAGAAACATGCAAATAACTAACTTTTTGTTAGTGCAATAGTGTTTGTGTTTCATCTCATACAACGCAACGTCTCAATTTAAGGTATAACGTCTTATAGACGTGTAATACAATTAATATATAAGGCGTATAATGACGTTTTAAAAATGTCTTAAAGTTTCCGAGATGTTTCATGTGTCGATTGTGCACGTTATGTTATGTGAGATGTCACATAATGCAGGGAAATATTAAATCGTATACTTCATAGCGACATAGTAACTGCCTTGAGACGTTACACGGTCCGTTTTAAGAAAGATATATTTTAAAATATATTTGTGTATATCTTGATAGAAACATTATGTGAATAAAGATTATATACAATAGGCGGCACACTACAAACAAAGCCGGTGAATAAGTAAAATATATTAGCATGCATCACATATCCAACAAGTTTTGAAAATCTGTCATGTTATTGTTTCAAATGTTCTTATTATCTGCAATTGTTTCTTACATTTAATTGTTTGTTATCTACACTTATTTCTCCCTTCTTTCAGCAAGCAATAATACGTAGAAAAATGCGTGACATTCGATATGATAAAAAAAAGAAAGTGGAAATTAAATATTGTTATAATAGAATAAATATTGTTATAATAGGAGATAAGAAGAGATAAGAAAAAGTACATAACATAGAAAAATAAAGGAAAAGTACAGCATAAGGATCTATATCTGTCAAATATCATTGTAATATCTTGTAGTATTAACATCAAACAAATGCACAATTCACATGTTAAGTTAAAGTAATGCACCTATAATAAAATCAATTTATGCATAAAAGAAATTGAAATGCAATTGTTCAGTGAAAAAGACACACAAAATGTAAGCTGGACTCACTTCTTGTACAATTGTTATTTGTTTGTTGTGCGTTGTCTGCACTGTCTTTATATCTTTCCTTGTATTACTACATCCTTCTTCAAGAAACTCGTTTTTTAATGGCAGCAATGAAAATAGTGTTAGAAGGACAGTTGCGTCCAACTTTATCCTTTCATTATCCTATAAATGCTATGGTATATAAGTGCTTACGGTAATGTAAGTGCTTACATACATATTTTTTTTTTTTAGGAAAGTGCATTAGTACTACTTTGAAACGCCACGGTATAGTAATTGTATAAAAAATTCTATTAAATATATATATGTATAAATTAATAAATATATATATATCTTTTTTTTTAAAGATAAAATATGATAAACCTTTATATTTGAAGACTCACCTCCTGTAATATTAAGCTTAACATTGTGACGTGGCTGCTCCCAAGGGGCGCCTGGCACAAGAAGCGCGACTCCGGTCGCCCGAAAATTTTGTGTGCGATTCGCGTCACGGGCGGGGGGGAAGGGGGCGCCGCCAAAAGGCGCAATTAATAAGGAGAAGAGTTTCGTGAACTGGGACGCTCGACGAGTGAACTGGTCCTCGCGTCCCTGAGAAGTGTATCCCCCAAGCTCACCTCGCTGACCCGAGGGAGAGAAGACAAGGAGGACAACGAGGGAACAAGAAGAGGGAAGAAACGTCATCGGTCTCAAGGAAAGCCGCCGTTTAAATGGTACGTGGATAACGGTACTTTAACTCTCGTACATAAGAACGTGTTACCACTCCGATTTCGGCTGCCGCTGGCGATGTTTGTTTACAGCACGCTACTAGACGCGGGACGGAAAGGCGCGAGGAGACTCTCAACAGCTGACAACAACGCAGGTGCTACGGAAACAAGGAAATCCCGGCGAGGCAGAAGAGAGACAGAGCGGGGGAGAGAGAGAGAGAGAGAGAGAGAGAGAGAGAGGAAGAACAAGGGACAAAGAGCGAGCGAGAGAAATCCGGCAGTTATCGCCGACTAAAAAAAGGCTCGACAAAAGGGATAACGGGTGATTCGCACAGAGAGCTGGATAGCGAGAGTTCGATCCCGAGAATCTAAAATCGAGATAGAATTTCCATTACCGTCGTAATTTGATATCGGCCTTCCGAAGAACAGTTGGTGTGCGAAGTCGGTTCCTGAGGGCTGTTCCGGGCCGGCCGTGCGAGTACCGAGGGCAAGGCGGAGGCCCAGGTGGGACCCCTAGACGACGACGACAACGTCGGGTAGCCGCAGAACCAGCGTCCATCCCTAGGGTCAGAGTGAGGAGCGAGCCTCGAACTATTATAAGACCAGTCACTCGCTTTAAGATATCGTGTCGCCCTGTATAGTTGTCGTAATTGTACCGTCCCTCGCGAGGAGTGGGCCGCGGGAACTTCCTCGCCGTTCGCGAAGTATAACTCATTACGTTTCGTTGAGAACGCCGTCCGAGGTGAGATATCGTCTCGTAACCGAGGTGATGGGGAAAAAGGTGTAATTTCGTGGTTATTGGAACGAGAGTGTCCCGATATAATAAAGTCCACTATTATCACGACTAAAGCCACCCGCGTCTTTCTTTCCTTTTCTCGATTGAAGTCTGTTCCCTCTTTCCACTCCCACGCCCATCTCCGACTCAAATTAAAAATGAGCTACCGGTCCCGTGACGTTCCCGCGCTATCGGCAGTAGCCTCTGCTATCCTATCTGGTGAAGATTTATTGGTGAGGAGGTGCGGCCTTATACCGCATCTGGCGCCCAACTTTGAGAGTGAGGATCCGAGGCGCAATCCGGGGACCGCGGTAATTTGCCGACGAAGTGGACAACCGACTGTCCGCTACTATCGGTGATAAAAATCGTCGCAACATATATTAAAAAGATAACCGTCGTGAATAACTTTGAGAAGGTTTTAGTCGTTACAATCATTGTTTATGAAAAATTTGTTAGCAAAAGAATCTAACTTTTTTTTATCTAGTTATAGCTAACCTAAATCTCCTCATTATTTGTCGTTGATTCCTGATTTTTTATATAATTTGTGTAATTCAAAGACAAAAAATTTAATAAAATGGAGATGTTTCAGGTAGCGGCAGTAAAGTACAAAGTTACATTCTTTTGTTAACAACTGTTTAATAAACAATCACCTATGACTAAAACTGTCAGTTACGGAGAAATTGTCAGTTATCTGTATAATATATATTATAATATATATTATAATATATATATATATATATATATATATATATATATATATATATATATATATATATATATATATATATATATAATATATATTAAGATTAAACTGATAGCAGTGGGTCTTCTAATAAAAAGGTTTACTTTAAATATTAGTATACTTGCGGTACATGATGGAAATTCTGTGAAATCATGTCCAAGAAAGTTTTCTGGATGCCGGTTATCTCTCCAGTGATGTTGTAGTATCTGTAGCCTTCCGTTTCTTTAATTTCTTCATGATCCTGTTCTTTTTATTAATAATTTTTTGATAACGTCTGATTTTGCTCCGAAGTTGGCGAATATTTCCTGTTCGACTTACTATAATGACAGGTTGTTGCGTGTCGGTACAATTTTTAGGCTCAAATAAAGAATTGTTGTTTACATTTTCTGAAATATGCAATGCTGCGATAGCACCAATATCAGCAGAACTGGTACTGGCATTATGTACAGCAGTGTTAGCATTTGGTAGATGTATTGTAGGCATTGCATCATCTACAAGACGTCGCCTCAGCCCACAAGACATTACCATTTCTTCACAAAAATGTAAACCACAAATTTGGCCTTTACTTCCTTCGGTCAATCTGTAACATATAAAAATTTATTATTGTATTAAACTTAAAAGCTCTGTACCCAGATAGCCAAACCTTGGGAACAGATTTTGCGCATAGTCTGTTAACAGAGTCCGTTAACAATGACAGAAAGGCAACAGGTCGCATGCAGTATCTGTTTATCAGATTGTGACAGCAGATTGAAGACAGCTCGCAGTCTGCTGACAGACTCTAACGGCAGCAGGATCTGCGCGCATTCTGCTACTAATCTGCCGTCAGAGCCTGTTCAGCAGACTCTGTCGACAATCTAAGCAGATTGGGGACGCAGATGTCTATACTATACTATACTAGTAGATCTGTCAGCATATTCTGCTCGAATCTGTCACCAATCTGATGTCAGTCTGCGTACAGATTGTTTACTGGATAGATGCATACATAAAAACCCAGCAACATATATTGACTATATGCTGCTGGAGTTTTATTTACATATCTACTGAGAACTTTTAATACTATTAGAATCCACGCAATATTGGAAATTAATTAACTTCTTCGTAACTTACCAATCATATGGCTTAAACCAGTTGCATTTAGCCAGACTTCAGCTTTATGTCCTACTGTAGGCAGCGTATGGGAAGGAATATTGGCCGAGGATGTGCATCGTAAGACGCAGCATCTTCGCACCATGTTTCCTGAAAAATTTGAAAAAACTTTAAGTACACAAAATTATTTCTTTCAATGTATATATATTTATATGCATGCAAATTAATGTTGATATATAACTACTTTTATACTCTTATACTAGACTTATATTTAACTATTGTTATTATTAAAATACTATTATTATTAAAATTCTGTATTAAATATACTATTAAATACTATATTACTATATATTAATATTAAAATATAAATAATATATAATTTTATATTTTCCTTTGCGCCTTAGGGTCACTTAGGATTGTCACTCGGAGTCACTCGGAGACACTTCTTTCGTCTATACACCACTTTACAGGTTATTCCTATACTATATTTTCGCGGTTACCCTCACTCCGCGTCACGTGACGTATTTTAGTTCGGCTAGCACGACATAGCATAGATGGCGATATTAATATTTTGTCCCCCTCATTTCGATAGGAGTTTGCACTCCCTGGGTCGCGCGAAGCC
Organism: Odontomachus brunneus; assembly: GCF_010583005.1. NCBI lineage: Eukaryota > Metazoa > Arthropoda > Insecta > Hymenoptera > Formicidae > Odontomachus > Odontomachus brunneus. The sequence goes on along the minus strand of NW_022639766.1, from coordinate 39,524 downwards.
TTCTCTCAATCCTCGTACTGAAAAGGTGGAGATCCGTGGAGTTACCTAAATATTCGTACCAACAAATTCCAACGTGTCTCAGACACTCTACAGGCAGTGAAGATCAATGTAGAGATGCAAAAGAATACCTCGCCTGAGGCAAAGGCCCAACGTGCATACGCACTCAAGAAGACCAGCTAGGTGGAATTTAAAAGAATACCTCAACGAGGCAATGACCAGATGTGCTACCGCAGTCAAAAGGCCTTGAGTGGTCTCGTGCGGCGCCTTATATAGGCGCCTAAGCGAGATTTGACTGTGAGTAATGGCTCCGGCTGACGCCGTCGCCGCGTCGCGGTGACGGTGCGAACTAGCGGCGGGAGGCCGGTGACTGCGAGTCGAGCGGCGCCTGGGGCCCGGCCGCCCGCCGTACGCGCTCCGTGAGGACGTAAACGTTCCGTCTGGAACAATCTCAATGCATTTAAAACATAATCTTCAGGAAGAGGTTGATTAGAAACTAAAAAGGAAGAGTTGTCAAGTGCGATTTTTCAAAAGCGGCAGTCGCTGATCTCGGGATTAGGGTGTCACATGACCTAGGAGAGAGACATTTACGATTCTTGAATGCTTTCAATGTTCTCCACATAGAAGTACTAGTTATACGAGGATTTATATTACTACAAGAGATTACCTTGAAATTATTGACCTTGTGATTAAATAATTATTTTTTAACTTTGGCAGCAGTTAAACGATAGTGCAACAGATTAGAGAGTGGTGGATGAGAAATAAACAAACGATATGCTTCTTTTCTTTCCCTCACCATGATTGTGACCACCACAGGGCAAGCGACACCTTCAACTGATGAGCTCCTATATTAATTTTGGCACCATTTTTAATCAACCCATCTTTAAGAAGCGAGACAAACTCCTCATAGCAGTCCAGAGCATTTCTCTGCACAATCGAGAATCCAGACAATAATGCTTCTAAAGACAATCTAAAAACTGTCCAGTCCAATTCTGAAAGAATCAGAGAAGGCCTAGAATAGATTGGTAAAGTAGAAATAGAATGGATAATTCTACTAGTGAGAAAGTGATCACTGGCATAATTATCCTTCTCCACTACACTAAAGGAAGATAAAGCTATGGAGGAGGATACAAATAAGTAATCAAGTATTGATTTGGATGATCCATCTGTAGAGGACCACGTAGGAGTGCCATCACCAATGTTTATAAAATTTGTTAAATATAGAGCAAACTCTAATTTTCTGCATTCCTCATTATAAGAAGTAGGGCAGCTCCATTTGAGAGTCCGTAGATAGGGACAGTTAGTGTGAAGCCCGACACCCATAGGGTGCCGCGCTTTGCTTCCTCAGCCATGAAGGCTATACGCTACTTACTACCATCTACTTCTACCGTTTGTAAACCACTGGCAGGGGGAGGGCGATGGAAAAATCCAACTGCGCCTGCGGGACGTGTTCGCAGGATGAGCGGTTTAGTCGTGGCGCGCGCGCCGCCCGCCCGTTGTGGCTGCAGCGCACGCCCCACGCCCACGAGGACCACGGGGAGGCCCGCTCACTAGCGTCACGCCCAGACACACGCCCTGACCCTATTGGATAGGAGGGGAAGGGAAGAGGAATGGATATTGGGTTTAGGTAATGGAGGTGGGAACATGAAAGAAAAAAACTCATTTATTAAATTTTCCCTACATCAGCGGTCCGGGTCCACAGTGGTCTTGCGAAGGTTGCGACGCCGTTTACCCATGCCCGGGAACTTCGATAACCTCCGGGTAGGCCGCCGTGAAATCTAATATGGACCTTTCAACAAAAGGGTTTGCCGACAGAAGGCCGCGAAGACAGAGTAGGCCTCTGGAGTCGACACGAAGTAGTGTGCCGCCTCTGGCCACCTCCAACTCGCAGCCGGAATCAAATCCCGAAGAGCCTCTCTCTGCGGCTCGAATTCGGTACAATGCAGGAGATGATGCTCGGCAGTATCACTTCCCTCTCCACACACACACATCCCATCTTCCACAAGGCCCAAGGACGCAAAGCGTGCCTGGGACCTGCAGTGTCCAGTGATCATCTATGTCACGTAGTGGTCGGGGCGGACCTCGCATCAATCCTGCTTCTAACATCTTCGAAAAAGGCGTACGTTGTGCGGCCTCTTCTCGAAGAAGACCATCGAGCCTGCCACATCTTATACGCCTCGCTGCTGATTAGATCCTGCGTCTCTTTAACTTTCACGGTGAACGGGACGGTCGAGTCTCCTATCCTGGCATCCATCTCTTTTCTAGCCTTGAACCGCGCCGAATAATTTTGGAGAAGAATGTCGACGGGGACCGCGCCAGCAACCGCACAGAGCGACTCAGTCGATGCCGTGCAATGCGCAGCGGAAGTCGAGATGAGTGCTCGGCGCTTCAGGGTCCTGAGGACCTTCAGGTCACTCCCCGCGCATAGGTCGGCCAACCCCGCAGCGGCGTAAGCCACCGTCGGCGCGAACACGCCGGTAAATCGCAAAGAGCGCACTGAAGCGCAATCCCCACCGGTATTCCGTCATCCTAGCTAATTTACTAAACAGCGATCCGACCTTGTCGCTCAACTAACTACAATGGGAAGATACTCCCATGTCCCTGTCGAAATGGATGCCAAGGTTCCTAACTGTTTTCTTAAACGCGATCTTTTCATTCCCTAAACGAATGGTCGGTGGTCTTGCCGCGAGATATGTTTTCTTGTCCCAGTGGGCCTTGCGTTTCCGGTCCGGACGCGCTCCTCCCCGTCGACCAATGGGAGCCCTCCTGATCGGCTCGCTCCTGAGTACAATTGTCTCAGTCTTGCGCGATGAAATCTGGAGTTTGGCTTCCTCGCAACAATTCCTAACTATATTTACTTCTCGTTGCCCTCTTTCTTCTAATTCTCTACGCGACTCGCCTTCGACCGTGACCAAAAGGTCGTCGGCGTACGCGATAAAGGACCTACCTATTTCCCTCTCAAGTTCGCGGAGCAGCCCATCCAACATAACAGTCCAGCACGCTGGACCAAAGACTGAACCTTGAGGGCAACCTCTACTCGCGTCCTTAGAGACTCGAATGTCTCCAAAAGACACGCTGACCTTCTA
>NW_022639766.1:35270-36431 GCF_010583005.1 Odontomachus brunneus | reverse complement strand
GACACGCTAACCTTCCTATCGCTAAAATAACTTCGGAGAACCTGGAAGATATTTTGAGGGCAGCCTAGCCTCTTCCAGGTCTCCAGGACTAGAGGCCACCAGACATTGTCGAAGGCGCCGGCTATGTCGAAGAGCAGCGCATAGACGTATCTCCGCTCGGAGGCGGAGACCATCCGACGCAGCTCAACGATCGCGTCCTCCGTCGACCTTCCGGCCATGAAGCCGAACTGCCGATCGGAGAGTCTCCCCGGCGCCATCGACGTCCGGTCGAGTCGCTTCTTCAGAAGCTTTTCGAAGAATTTCCCTACGACGGAGTGGAGACAAATGGGCCTGTAGGATTTAGGGTCCTTCGCGTCCTTACCCTCGCCCTTCAGGAAGACTCTAAGTGAGCCCTTTTTCCAGATCGAGGGAAAGACGCCCCATTGAAGGCACCCGTTAAAGAGCCTAACAAACTGACCGGGGATTACCTTAATGGCGGCCTTTAGCGCTGCAACCTCAACGAGGTTCAAGCCAGGCGCCTTCCTGACTTTCAGGGTTTTCGCGACGGCGACGATTTCTGCCCCCGTGAAGAGCGGGGCATCGTCTCCGTCGGGCGCGTTGAACGCGCTTCCCCTGATTTCACGCTGCATCGGCGTGTCGTCGTTCGCCCGGTCATCAGGGACGTGCACCTCCAGCAGGTGCCTGGCGGTCTCCTCTATGGTGGTGGTCGAGGAGCCATCATCGCGGCGGAGGCTGCTGAGCACTTCGTCCACTCGGAGCTTCCGGGCCTCGCGTTTGTACACGAATCCCCATGGCTCCGAGTTTCCCACCTCCGTCACAAACTTCCGCCAGCTATCGCGCTTCGCCCTCCGCACCTCCCTCGCGTACCTCCTCAAGGAAAAGAGGTGGGCCCTTCGGCCGGAGGCACGGAGCGGCTCAGCGTTTTCCCGCTGGAAGGCACGCCGTGCCCTATAGACGTCCTTCTTGAGGATCGTCAATCGTTTCGTCCACCACGGGTTGGACTTTCTAAAACGCCTCTTCCTGGGCATTGCCCGTTCCAAGGCTTCGACCAAAACTTGAGACACGGACTTCGCGAAGCCCTCCCCCCCCCCCCCAGCGGACTCCAAACTGAGGACCTCGAGTCTTGACGCGGACAGGTCGATGAGGCTATCGGCGTACTTT
>NW_022639766.1:33905-35260 GCF_010583005.1 Odontomachus brunneus | reverse complement strand
TCCTCAGCGAAAAGAGGTAGGCACTTCGGCCGGAGGCACGGAGCGGCTTAGCGTTTTCCCGCTGGAAGGCACGCCGCGCCCTATAGACGTCCTTCTTCAGGATCGTCAACTGTCTTGTCCACCACGGGTTGGACTTTCTAAAACGCCTCTTCCTGGGCATTGCCCGTTCCGAGGCTTCGACCAAAACTTGAGAAATGGACTTCGCGAAGCCCTCCACCCCCCCAGCGGACTCCAAACTGAGGACCTCGAGTCTCGACGCGGAAAGGTCGATGAGGCTATCGGCGTACTTCTCCCAGTCGGCACGACTCGCGTCGAACCGAGAGCTGGAGGTAGGCCGGTCATTGCCTCTGACTCTCGGCACCCTCAGACGGATGTCCAGGGCACTGTGGTCGCTCGTCGTCCAGTCGCTCCTGACCTTCCACTCGCCGAAGAATTGGCTCATGGCCGGAGTCGCCAAAGTCACGTCAATATGTGACGATCCCCATGACGTCCAGTAAGTCAGAGACTGTCCGGGAGCGTTGAGGATTTTCCATCCGCAAGCGCGGATGAATTCCTCGAGCTTCGCGCCCCTATCGTTTACCATGCGGTCACCCCACATCGGGGATCGCGCGTTGGCGTCCATGCCTATCAACAATCTCTTCCCCCTCAGCGAATGAAACACCGCCTCGAGGTGTCTGAGGTGCCCCTCAATCTCGTCGCTGTACTGGAAGTAGCACGATGCGACGAAGAAACAGAAGCCGGGCGCCCGCACTTCCGCGCACGCACAGTGCGCGGTGCTGAGCTGCGAGATCTCCATGATATGGAACGAGGGGTTTGAAACTGCCACTGCAGCCCACGGACGTTCCGAGCGTGCAGCGGCCACCCTCGTTCCCTGCCCTAAACCGAGAATGGCGAAGCTCGAGCCTTGCTTCCGGACGTGCATTTCCTGCAAGAGCAGGACGTCCAGTCGCTTCTCGGCTACGAGCTGACGGACTTCGCCACTAACCGCAGCTGAACGCCTCATGTTCAGCTGCATAATCCTAATGCCCGTGGACTTTAACGATGGAGAGGAATCGACAGAAACTATTTGTTGGGACCTTGCGAGCGAGCGATCACCATTCGCAAGCGCGGACGCGGGCGCGGACACTACAACGATTCCTACTGTATTATGCCTCACTCGACCCGGCGTGGGCATTTCGTCGCACCTAACCAGCCTAATCGAGACAGCACGAAGGCTGCGACCTGGAGGCGAAGCTCCAACGGCGGTAACCCTAACCACCGGCGCGCCCGCCGCAGACGCGCCGGCTTGGTGGTCATCCCGTGGCCCATCACTCGATGACGACCTGAGGGGGCCTGGGACCACAACCCCCTCATGC
>NW_022639766.1:33666-33895 GCF_010583005.1 Odontomachus brunneus | reverse complement strand
ACCCGCCGCAGGTAACGATTTTCCTAGACAAGCCCATGATTGTTAAGATAATTGGGGGGTATATCGGAACCCCCCAGCCCGGCGGCCCTTCCGGCACGCTGCCTCGAACGAGGCAAAGAAAAGAAAAGAAGAGAGGAAAACGAACAAGAAGAAGAAAAATGAGAAGAAAGGGGTCACAGTGGGGGATGGTCAGAGCCATGCCTACACCGCACTGCTCCCCTGCGGACCT
>NW_022639766.1:33084-33405 GCF_010583005.1 Odontomachus brunneus | reverse complement strand
AAAAATACCCCCGGTTCCGTCGCCCCTTCCACCAAAGCGGAGGAACGCAGGCCCCGGTAGGTTGTTACGGCAGCCCATGCCCCCCCTCCCTGCATCAAGGATGCAGCGAGGCGGGGCGAAGGGCCACCTAGGTTTGGGAAAAAAAAAAGGGAAGTAGGTGGTGTGGGTTCTATGCCGCTAGCGCCATGACGGTCCCGTCCAAGGCCGACGGCCGCGACGCCGAGCCAATTATATGCTCGCGGCAATGCTGTGTAGATCTCCTGCACCTGAAAATAAGGGAGCCCCCGGTTCCGTCGACCCTGCCGCCGAAGCGGAGGGACG
>NW_022639766.1:32596-32934 GCF_010583005.1 Odontomachus brunneus | reverse complement strand
AGGAAGGAAGGAAGAGGGGGAATGGTAGCGACGCGGCTGGGCGGCACCTTCTCCGGTCCCAGTACCCGGCCCAACTTGGCTGTCTACACGGTTTCGTACCGCTCGAGCCGCTCAGGTACCGGTCCTACCGAGGCGTCGCCCTGTCCCGCTCCCGCTGGAGAGAGAAGGAAGCGGCACGGCCGGGAGGCACTCCCACTCGCCCCAGTGCACGGACAGTGTGGACTGTCTTTGCGGATTTCATACCGCTCGAGTCCTCCGGACACCGGGGTTCGCGGGAAGCGCCACCGTTCCCGCTACCGCTGGGAAAAGCCCGTCCTTTTTTGGCCCCACGTCTCACA
>NW_022639766.1:32301-32586 GCF_010583005.1 Odontomachus brunneus | reverse complement strand
CCGGACACCGGGGTTCGCGGGGAGCGCCACCGTTCCCGTTACCGCTGGGAAAAGCCCGTCCTTTCTTGGCCCCACGTCTCACCATGGACTGGGCACGTGGGCGGAGGGAAGAGTCCGCCCTTTGGGGCGCACGGACAGCCAGGGCCCCGTCGGCCGTCTGGACGCGGTGGCGTCCAGACGTTGCCCGACTCTCACCACGAGGAGGTGGGGTTGGCTAATGGGAGCAGCGGGGGATGCTCGAGGCATGCCTAAACCGCGCCGCTCCCTTCGAGAGTCCGTAGGTAT
>NW_022639766.1:31134-32291 GCF_010583005.1 Odontomachus brunneus | reverse complement strand
GAAAGTAGATAGGGACAGTTAGTGTGAAGCCCGACATCCGTAGGATGCCGCGCTTTGCTTCCTCAGCCATGAAGGCTATACGCCACATACTACCATCCGCCCTCCAGCGATGTCAACCACTGACAGGGGAAGGGGCAATGGAAAAATCCAGCAGCGCCTGCGGGACGTGTTCGCAGGATGAGCGGTTTAGCCGTGACGCGCGCGCCGCCTGCCGTTGTGGCTGCAGCGCGCGCCCCACGCCCACGGGGACCACGGGGAGGCCCGCTCACTTGTGTCTCGCCCAGACACACGCTCTGACCCTTTGGATGGGATGGGAAGGGAAAAGGAATGGGTATTTGGTTTAGGTGATGGAGGTGAGGAGGACCTGAAAATAAAATAGGATATTAGTAATTTCCTACCTCAGCGGCCCGGGTCCACGGTGATCTCGCGAAGGTTGCGAGGCCGTTTACCCATGCCCGGAGGCTCCGACATCCCCCGGGTAGGCCGCTGTGAAATCTAATATGGACCCTTTAAGAAGAGGGTTTCCCGGCAGAAGGCCGCGAAGATGGAATAGGCCTCTGGAGTCGACACGAAGTAATGTGCCGCCTCCGGCCATCTCCATCTCGCGGCCGGAACGACCTCCCGAAGAGCCTCCCGCTGCGGCTCGAATTCGGGACAGCGCAGAAGGTGGTGCGCGGCCGTGTCTCTTCCCTCCCCACAAACACACATCTCACCTTTCACAAGGCCCAAGGACGCAAGGCGTGCCTGGAACCTGCCGTGTCCGGTGATCACTTGTATCACGTGGTGGTCAGGGCGGACCCACCGCGCATCAACCCTGCGCTCTACATTACTAAAGAAGGCGTACGTAGTGCGGCCTTTGCTCGAAGAAGACCATCGAGCCTGCCACACCTTGTACGCCTCGCCCCTAATGAGACCCTGGGTCTCTTTAAGATTCCCGGTGAACGGGACTACTGCATCACATAGCCTGGCATCCATCTCCTTCCTTGCCATATATCGCGCCGAATATTCGCGGAGAAGAATGTCGACGGGAAGCGCGCCAGCAACCACGCAGAGCGACTCCGTCGACGCCGTGCGGTACGCAGCGGTCGTCGAGATGAGCGCTCGGCGCTGCAGGGTCCTGAGAACCTTCAGGTCAGCCCCCGCGCACAGGTCGGCCC
>NW_022639766.1:26050-27863 GCF_010583005.1 Odontomachus brunneus | reverse complement strand
TCAGGGACGTGCACCTCCAGCAGGTGCCTGGCGGTCTCCTCTATGGTGGTGGTCGAGGAGCCATCATCGCGGCGGAGGCTGCTGAGCACTTCGTCCACTCGGAGCTTCCGGGCCTCGCGTTTGTACACGAATCCCCATGGCTCCGAGTTTCCCACCTCCGTCACGAATCTCCGCCAGCTGTCGCGCTTCGCCTTCCGCACCTCCCTCGTGTACCTCCTCAGCGAAAAGAGGTAGGCACTTCGGCCGGAGGCACGGAGCGGCTTAGCGTTTTCCCGCTGGAAGGCACGCCGCGCCCTATAGACGTCCTTCTTCAGGATCGTCAACTGTCTTGTCCACCACGGGTTGGACTTTCTAAAACGCCTCTTCCTGGGCATTGCCCGTTCCGAGGCTTCGACCAAAACTTGAGAAATGGACTTCGCGAAGCCCTCCACCCCCCCAGCGGACCCCAAACTGAGGACCTCGAGTCTCGATGCGGAAAGGTCGATGAGGCTATCGGCGTACTTCTACCAGTCGGCACGACTCGCGTCGAACCGAGAGCTGGAGGTAGGCCGGTCATTGCCTCTGACTCTCGGCACCCTCAGACGGATGTCCAGGACACTGTGGTCGCTCGTCGTCCAGTCGCACCTGACCTTCCATTCGCCGAAGAATTGGCTCATGGCCGGAGTCGCCAGGGTCACGTCAATATGTGACGATCCCCATGACGTCCAATAGGTCGGCGACTGTCCGAGAGCGTTGAGGATTTTCCATCCGCAAGCGCGGATGAATTCCTCGAGCTTCGCGCCCCTATCGTTTACCATGCGGTCACCCCACATCGGGGATCGCGCGTTGGCGTCCATGCCTATCAACAATCTCTTCCCCCTCAGCGAATGAAACACCGCCTCGAGGTGTCTGAGGTGCCCCTCAATCTCGTCGCTGTACTGGAAGTAGCACGATGCGACGTAGAAAGAGAAGCCGGGCGCCCGCACTTCCGCGCACGCACAGTGCGCGGTGCTGAGCTGCGAGATCTCCATGATATGGAACGAGGGGTTTGAAACTGCCACTGCAGCCCACGGACGTTCCGAGCGTGCAGCGGCCACCCTCGTTCCCTGCCCTAAACCGAGAATGGCGAAGCTCGAGCCTTGCTTCCGGACGTGCATTTCCTGCAAGAGCAGGACGTCCAGTCGCTTCTCGGCTACGAGCTGACGGACTTCGCCACTAACCACAGCTGAACGCCTCATGTTCAGCTGCATAACCCTAATGCCCATGGACCTTAACGATGAAGAGGAAACGACCGGAGCTATTTGAGGGGACATCGCGAGCGAGCGATCACCATTCGCGAGCGCGGACGTGGGCGCAGACGCGGACGCGGACCCTACACCAATTCCTACTGTATTTTGCCTCACTCGACCCGGCGTGGGCATTTCGTCGCACCTAACCAGCCTAATCGAGACAGCACGAAGGCTGCGACCTGGAGGCGAAGCTCCAACGGCGGTAACCCTAACCACCGGCGCGCCCGCCGCAGACGCGCCGGCTTGGTGGTCATCCCGTGGCCCATCACTCGATGACGACCTGAGGGGGCCTGGGACCACAACCCCCTCATGCCGGCGCGACGTTACCGACCCGCCGCAGGTAACGATTTTGGTAGACAAGCCCATGATTGTTAAGATAATTTGGGGGTATATCGGGACCCCCCAACCCGGCGGCCCTCAAGCACGCTGCCTCATGAGAGGCGAGAAGAGGAAAAAAAACAAGAAGAAGTAGAGGAAGAAGAAACTGAAAAGAAGGGGGTCACAGTGGGGGATGGTCAGAGCCATGTTTACACCGCACTGCTCCC
>NW_022639766.1:25761-26040 GCF_010583005.1 Odontomachus brunneus | reverse complement strand
CTCCTCAACGAAAAGAGGTAGGCACTTCGGCCGGAGGCACGGAGCGGCTTAGCGTTTTCCCGCTGGAAGGCACGCCGCGCCCTGTAGACGTCCTTCTTCAGGATAGTCAACTGTCTTGTCCACCACGGGTTGGACTTTCTAAAACGCCTCTTCCTGGGCATTGCCCGTTCCGAGGCTTCGACCAAAACTTGAGAAATGGACTTCGCGAAGCCCTCCACCCCCCCAGCGGACTCCAAACTGAGGACCTCGAGTCTCGACGCGGAAAGGTCGATGAGGCTA
>NW_022639766.1:18422-25751 GCF_010583005.1 Odontomachus brunneus | reverse complement strand
AAAAATACCCCCGGTTCCGTCGCCCCTTCCACCAAAGCGGAGGAACGCAGGCCCCGGTAGGTTGTTACGGCAGCCCATGCCCCCCCTCCCTGCATCAAGGATGCAGCGAGGCGGGGCGAAGGGCCACCTAGGGTTGGGGAAAAGGAAAAGGGAGTAGGCGGTGTGGGTTTTATGCCGCTAGCGCCATGACGGTCCCGTCCAGGACCGACGGCCGCGGCGCCGAGCCAATTATGTGCTCGCGGCAGTGCTGTGTAATTCTGCACCTGAAAGAAAAAGAGTTCCCGGTTCCGTCAACCCTGCCGCCGAAACGGAGGGACGCAGGACCCGGTAGGCTGCGAGGCAGTCCCTGCCTCCTCCCTTACATCCTAAATGCGGCAGGGGGAGACGGAGGGTGATGAACTGCTCAGGTGTGGGATACCTCTCCGAGAGGTGTGAGGAAGGAAGGAAGAGGGGGAATGGTAGCGACGCGGCTGGGCGGCACCTTCTCCGGTCCCAGTACCCGGCCCAACTTGGCTGTCTACACGGTTTCGTACCGCTCGAGCCGCTCAGGTACCGGTCCTACCGAGGCGTCGCCCTGTCCCGCTCCCGCTGGAGAGAGAAGGAAGCGGCACGGCCGGGAGGCACTCCCACTCGCCCCAGTGCACGGACAGTGTGGACTGTCTTTGCGGATTTCATACCGCTCGAGTCCTCCGGACACCGGGGTTCGCGGGGAGCGCCACCGTTCCCGTTACCGCTGGGAAAAGCCCGTCCTTTCTTGGCCCCACGTCTCACCATGGACTGGGCACGTGGGCGGAGGGAAGAGTCCGCCCTTTGGGGCGCACGGACAGCCAGGGCCCCGTCGGCCGTCTGGACGCGGTGGCGTCCAGACGTTGCCCGACTCTCACCACGAGGAGGTGGGGTTGGCTAATGGGAGCAGCGGGGGATGCTCGAAGCATGCCTAGACCGCGCCGCTCTCTTCGAGAGTCCGTAGGTAGGGACAGAATGGAATCTTGTTATTCCATTAATGCGCGTCATTAATTAGATGACGAGGCATTTATTGGCTACGTACTTCAATGCCGTATGGCGCGACTTACCGTTTAGTGACTCTGCGTTAACAGCAGAACCTGGCCGGACACTCCTGCAGGTTAACTTTTTTTGGGGGGGGGGGAGGCACCCATATGTGCAACAGGAGACCTCAACAAGTAAGAGATTCCCATTCAGTTTAAGTTTCGTTCTGCCCTATATTTACTTCTAACACTGTTTTCAGTGACCCCCCGCAGAAGGGAATCCAGTCTGACTGACCTACCAGGGATTCCTGCGTACAGGTCTTGGGAAAAAAAAAAGAAAAAAAAAAAAATTACGAGCAAATTCCTTAGGCTTGAGGAAATGGATTTTGGCCAGCATTGTTTTGCAGTTACCGCGAGGAACCACGTGGAAGTATCCGCTTGTGCGATTTAGAAACACAGCTCTGCTGTCGTAGCGTTGATTAATGGTACCACTCGCACCACTGTTACTACGACAATAGGGCCGTAAAAGTTTAAAAAATTGGAATTGTAGGTGGCTCTCGAATAAATAAATACATACATAATAACTTAGCTGACAAAGTCCCAGTCTGTTTGATAAAACAAAGTACCAGTGGGCTTCGTTGCTAAGAGTTTTATTGCACAGACGCAATTCCGATGTTGTGCAGAGGTGCATTGTAATGCACAAACATGTGGAACATTTCAATTGAGCTCCGCAAAGGGATTAATAATATCGTTCGCAAGAAGTCTCTTCTAAGTGTAGCTCTTGGAGATATAAATCAAAAAGTAAGAAAAAGGACAATCCGAGTTCAAGCACAGGACTAATAGTGCTATATACCATATGGGTAAAAAAAAATCTTCCATGTGTTAGGAAATCGTGTAATATTTATTGAACATGAATAATCAATAAAAAAAATAAAAAATACGTTTCGGCTCAACCATGAACCCTCTTCAGTGATAATGAAACTCAAGGTTTACGACACGAACCCATTACAATTAGTAAATGGCCGGGAAGATGAGGACCCTTTTTGCTGGGGAGAAGGAGGTGCGTATCGCGCTACCGGCAAAGACGGTCGTGCTTCGGGTCCGCGACTTGGACGACGCGGTGACGGCGGAAGATGTCGTCATTGCCATTAAGTCGTCCGGGGGCTGCGGGCCCGAAGATGTGAGGACTGGGGCGATCCGTGCCGAGGCCAACGGACTGGGCACCATGTGGGTGCAGTGCCCGTTGGCCTCGGCTAAAAAAGTGCTGGACGGTGGCCGCCTCCGTGTGGGATGGGCCACCGTCCGTGTGGAGACCCTCGCGGGGTGCCCGCCGCGGGCTCTGCTACCGCTGCGGTCTGGATGCCCACAGGGCGGCGGACAGGTGAAGTGTCCTGTCTGCCGCGACGCCAAAAGGCCCTGTGGCCACCGTATGGGTACTTCCCTTTGCCCAATGGGGGACAAAGAGTGAAAAAAGGGGGGCAAGGGGTCGGGCTACGCTCCCCCTCAGCCCCCCAAAAAAGGAAAGAGCGGACCTCCCTCCACTAAGGGAAAGGGAAGACCCGCTAGAAAGGTGCAGGAGGGGCGCCCGCAACAGTGCGCGCCCCCTGCCCCTAAAAGGGACAGGTCCCAACCCAATTAAAAGGAGGAGTTTGAGCCACCGCTCCCCCAGAGGTCAAGTAGACCGCGACGAAGGGTTGGGTGGGGGAGTAGTGGCAAAGAAGAGGCCGATAGTGAGGGGAGCAAGGGCAGTAGGTCTCGCTCCCTCATTACGAGGCCAGCAGTAGTTGCGGTAGTTGGCCTGGAGGAGAGGGAGTGTGTACCATCACAATAGGTGCACTTCTCCTGCAGGCCAACTTACGCCGCGCTCGGGCGTTTCAGTACCTGTTTGTCCAGGGGCTGCGCGAGCGCGGCGCTGGGATTGGGGTCGCCGCCGATCCCTACTCGGTCCCGGAGCAATCGTCCTACATTCTGGGGGATGCCAGGGGCCAGAGGGGTAGGTACTCGGTGGCGATCTTTGGGGGATTGGACGCGACTTCCCCCGATAAAGCTTATCGAGGGGGGGGGACGGCTACGTCGCGGTCAAGTGGGGGCCCACAGATGAGGTCCGATGCTATGCCCCGCCATCCTGGACCCGCCCTGAATTTGGGGCACTGTTGAACCGGCTGGAGGCGCTCATAATGAGGCGCTCATAATGAGGCGCTTCCCTAGGCCGGTCATTGTCTCCGGGGACTTCAACGCCCACAACACGGTGTGGGGTTCCTCGGGGACGTGCCCCCGCGGCGCGGACCTGCGCGGAGTGGGCTGCGTCCACCGGCCTCAGCTTACAAAACAGAGGCCGGGGGAACACTTTCGTCGGGTGGCAGGGGGAGTCCATCGTCGATCTGACGTGGATCTCCCCCGCGGCCGCCCGACAGGTTCAGGGATGGAGGGTGTCGACTGAGGCGGAGACCGGATCTGATCATCTGTACATAGAGCTCCGCCTCGTCGTTACCCCTCGGGAGGGGTGCTCTCAAGGCGCAGCAGCGGGGCGACCCGACCGCCAAGGTGGGCGCTAACCTCGTTCGACCGCGACAAGTTTGTTGCTGCCATCTGCGCGGCCAATTGGGACGAAGCGGGGCCCATAACCGGATCCCGCGAGTCCATTTAGGGGGGAAGTTATGAGGATCCGGGGCATGATGCAGGACGCTTGCGATGCGTCCCCCCCCCAGCCCGCAGGGCCGCCTATTGGTGGTCGGCGGAGATGTGCTGAACCCTGACGGCTTCCCGGGCCGAATATGGGCCTTGGCTTTGGCCGAGGAGGGGAGGCTGAAGGACCGCTTTAGGCGGTCTTCACCCTTTGCCTCGAAGCTGGCCTGTTTACGGCTCCGTGGAAGAGGGCCAGACTGGCTCTCTTACGCGAGGAGGGCAAGCCGGAGAACACCCCTTTCGCATACAAACCGTTGTGTCTGTTGGACGAGACGGGCAAAATGTTCGAAAGAATCATACAAGCCCGCCTCGTCCGGCACCTGTCCCGGAATGGTCCCGCGCTGGATAACGCGCAGTATGGCTTTTGAGAGGGCCGATCGACTGTGGACGCGATTAAGCGCGTCAGATCCTTCTCGGAGGCCATCGTGAGGGAGGGGAGGGTGGCGTTGGCTATATCAGTTGATATAGCCAACGCCTTTAATACCCTCCCCTGGGACTAGGTAGAGGTGGGAATGACCCACTTTGGGTTCCCGCCCTACTTGGTCCACATAATAAGAGACTATTTCCGGGGCAGGCGCTTGGAGTTCCGCAATAAAGCGGAACTTCATTGCGGAAGGGAAGTGTATTGCAATGTTCCGCAGGGGTCAGTAATCGGGCTTCATCTGTAGAACATCGCATACGACCAGGTCCTCCGGACCGCCCTCCCCCCGGCTGCCACGTCGTCTGCTGTGCGGACGACACATTAGTGGTGGCCGGGGGACGGGGTTGGAAACAGGCCAGGGACATGGGGCAACTGGCCCTCGACCAGGTGGTGCACTCCATTCTGAGCATGGGTTTCGAGGTGTCTCCCCCGAAAACGGAAGCTTTGTTCTTTCATGACGGGAAAAAGGAGAGACCACCTCGATTAAAGCTCCGGCGGGATCTCCGTGAGGGTGGGTACCGAGATAAAGTATCTCGGGCTCACCCTGGATGGCGCTTGGGGGTTTGAGGGACATTTTGTGGTGCTAACCCCCAAGCTGTGCAGGATGGCGGGTGCGTTAGGTGCCCTCCTGCCCAACGTCGGCCCAAACAGACGGGCTAGGCGGCTGTTTGCGAACGTGGTCCATTCGGTGGCTCTGTACGGGGCCCCGATCTGGGCGGGGGAGATGGCCGGGTCCCGGCGGCTTCAACAAATGGTCCGTCGGGCCCAGAGGTTTATGGCCACTTGCCTCGACCGGGCTTATAGGACTACGTCGCACGCGGCCGCCATGGCCCTGGCAGGGATCCCCCCGGTAGAGTTCCTTGCCGAATGATGTACGCCGAAAACTATCGGCGTACTGAGGAGCTCCGCCAGGGGAACAACAACGGGACAGGACTTGCCAGGGCCATAGCCTTCGCTAGGGAGCAAGCCCGTCAACGCCTCCTCTTCCGCTAGAAGATGCAGCTGGAGGGGGCAACGGGCCGCTCTGGGAAGAGGGTCGCAGACGCCATTCGGCCCTGCCTACAAGAGTCGGTAGGCAGGGCACACGGAGATCTCACATTCCAGACGCCCCAGGTGCTCACCGGCCACGGCTGCTTCGGTGAGTATCTGCATAGGGTTGTCCGGAAGGAGTGCACCAGCCGCTGCCACCACTGCGGCGCGGCTGAAGACACGGCGCAGCATACGCTGGGCGAATGCCCGGCGTGGGACTGACAGCGCCATGTCCTCACAAGCGTGGTGGGAGCGGACCTCTCGCCCCCGGCCCTTATCAGGGCCATGTTAGAGGGACGAAAGGCCTGGTCATTTGTTACCTCCTTCTTCGAAAAATTCATGTCGCAGAAGGAGGAACAGGAGAGGGCCAGAAGGGAGGAAACGGTTGTGGGGGGCGGCGAACGCGCCGTGCCCCCCGCCCTCGGCCGGCACACCAACGGGGTGTGCGGGCACTGGGAAGGAGGGCTATCTTACCCTCCCCTGGAGCCGCGCCAGCTGCGCCCGTTGGGCTGTCTTCTCAAAGGAGGAGGTGGCGCGAAGAGAGACGCCAGAAGAGGGAGGCCGCCGCCGCTAGGGTACTAGAAACCCGCAGGCGGCGGCTTCAGTCCCTCCGTCCGCGACAGGCGGCGCCTGGAGAGGCTGACGGGGGAGAGGGAGTGGGGCGACGGCGGTGCGCGCCCTTCCTTCGGTGGGGGGCATTGCGGGCGCACTCGCTGCCGCCTGCCCCCTCTCCCGGGATAGGAGAATCTTGACCGCGAGGGGGGAGGGGCCGACGCAGGCCTGATCCTCCCCCCTGTAAGTCGGCCGGGACTCATAGCATAAGGGGCGGGTGACCGGGTGGCGAACCGGCTCCGCTCCTCCCCAAGAGGGAACGGGCCGTGCGGCGTGGGGTCTCGCGCCGCGCGGCTATGCGACGGATACGGCAGGAGAGAGTATACCCTCCCACCGCACCTCCATGGAGCGGATGGGAGGGGGGGTCGTTGGTGTCGTCATTCCGGGCGACACCTACTCTCCGGCTCGAGAATGGACGGCCTGTGCCTCTGGGGGTACCCCGGAAAGATGCGAGAAGCTTCCCGGGGCGCCATCGTTACGGCCGCTGAGGAAGGGACCCGGCAGTGGGTAGGCCCCCCCCCCACCAATTGCTCCGGGGGAGGGGGAGAGTGCCACACTACCTCCCGAGGGGGGTCGTCAACCCCCGGGGGTGTGCGTAATGCATTTCCCCTGCTTTACATAAAAAAAAAAGTTCAGCTAAAATTAAACCGATCCTGTCAACGATAACATCGCCACGTCTTCAAAATACAAATAATTACATATTTAAATGCCTAGCATTAACATTGCGGAAACGACTAATGGAAAAGAAAGAAACCAAAATAAAATTTATTTTCATAACAATCCGCAGTAGCTGGTTCCCAAATATTTGGTATCCTTTTGTGATCTAAGTCCTTGCTTCTGCAATTTGATGAAAATCATTTCTGAGATCAGGCGTTTTAAGTAAAAGCGTTTCTCATGTAAAACTTTAACATGATCCCAATTAAAATCATGGTTCTTCCCCAAACGATGTTCCTGTATATTAGATTTGAGGCTTTCACGGCCATTAATACAATTTATAGATTGTGACGTGGCAGCCGAAGGGCGCCCGTTACAAGGGCGAGAGAGCTCCGCTCGTAGGATTTCGCGCATACAGGAAGGGGGGATGCATAGGGCGCCCGGATTCTCTTTCGTGATTAACGTCGACAGCTTTTCGCGGTCATAGCAAGCAAGCGTAAAAGGGGGGTTTAGTGTCAAAGCGAATGCGGTCCCGCAAGTGAGATGGTCAGCGCGTCCCAAGAAAATGTGCCCCACCTCACCTCGCCGACCACGAAGGAAGGAAACCACAGGACACCGAAAGACCCGGAAGAAGGAAGACACGTCATCGGTCTCAAGGAAAGTCGCCGTTTAAATGGTACGTGGATAACGGCACTTTAACTCTCGTACATAAGAACATGTTACCGTTCCGATTTCGGCTGCCGCTGGCGATGTTTGTTTATAGCACGCTGCTAGACGCGGGACAGAGAGGTGCAAGGAGACTCTCAACAGCTGATGAAGATCGACAACGAAGCAGGTGCCACGAAAACAAGGAAACCCCGGCCAGACAGGCTAGCGAAAGAGAGAGAGAGGGAGAAAGGGGGGGAGAGAGAGAGAGAGAGAGAGAGAGAGAGAGAGAGAGAG
>NW_022639766.1:16048-18187 GCF_010583005.1 Odontomachus brunneus | reverse complement strand
GAAAGCGAGAGAGAGAGAGAGAGAGAGAGAGAGAGAGAGAGAGAGAGAGGGTCACCGAGAAGAGAAAAAGCGAGAACAACGGGTGATCGAGAGACTTGCCCGCGATCGATTAGCGAGTTAACGCGATTCTCTAAAGATTACCGTGACTCTCGAGCTCTTTCAAAATTACCGCATTGGGAGCTGACCGATACGATACCAGTTGTCTTTGTGCCGTATTCTCGCCGGCGTGGTGTATCGAGGGCAAATTCATTTTGTGGGAGATCTCCGTCGCGAGTGACCGACCTCCGACCCAGAGCGAGCCAGAGTCCGCCATGGAGCTGCAGTAGTTGAGCGGAGACGAACAGCGATAGGCGAGGCGACCGACCCGGAGTGGAGGCAAGAAGGAGTCTGATCTTTGTAAGACCTCTCATTTGTTGGCGTGTTAATGTCGAACATTTATCGTATCGAGGCTGTCGCATACCGAGTGGTCGCGCAAAAACTATGCTAGAGCTCCGAACCGGAATTAAAATAATTAGCGAACGTATCGACGCGTGCGAGATAGTGAATAGCGCCCTGAAAGTGCATGTACCGATTTAATAAAGATCTCTACCGAAAGTACGAGTGCATTCTTTTCCTCGGCTTTCACCTATAACGAATAAACCCCTCCCTACTTCGACTGAAAGTAAAAGAGAGCTACCGGTCCCGTCCGTTCCCGCGATATCGACGACAAACGATACCTTAGAGATTTTTGGCGAATAATAATTAGTGAGTAATAATTAGTGCGGCCTTACCGCACTTGGCGCCCAACTTGAGTTGGTGGGTTCGTAACGATATCCGGGGACCGCGGTAATTTGCCGACGAAGCGGACAGGCGACTGTCCGTTACTATCGATAAGAAAAGTCGTCGCAAGATATAGTTTCCGGAATGGACGTACGTCTATACGTTTACGTCAATCCTTGTGCGTTGACTTCCGACACCGACTTACGTTTACGACTCTATCGGAAAAGTTTACGACAATCTTTGTGCTCAGGCCCTAAGACAGCTTTTACCAGAAATAAGCTTTTATCCAAATAAGCTAGGGAATTTTCTGAAATGTGTACATTGAGTATCACTATTCAGTCAGATCTCCAATCCGACAACTTATCATAAATAACAAAACTTGGGCTGTGTTTCAAAATTACTGCCAAATTTAAACAAAATTAAATTACAGCGCTTAAAATCTATAACATACGTAATATAAAATATAACTTTTCAGCGCTCGTAGTCGAGGTTGGATACATATTGGGTGCTTTCCAGCTACGTATACAGACGACACTGTGTAACACAATGTAAGATACAGTGCTTTCCAACTACGGCACAAGTCGGCACAATCGTACACAGCTAAAATGCTAAGTTTGATTGTGTCGTCGTTTTGTGTAACTTAGTACCAACTCATTAGTACCAACATTAGTATATTTAATATCATATTCTTTTCTACGAAGTTGTATTCCTGTTGGGAGAAACTCAGAACAAAATCACATAACCAAGTAATACCGAAAACATGGAAGGTATTTATTACATATTAACTTGGTTTAATATATTTAACAGTACATCCCATATAGAAATATCATACTAAGAATCATTGATAATTACTTATTATCCAATATTTTTAATACTGAAAATAAATAATTATCAATGATTTTTAGTATGATATTTCTATAAGGGATGTTTAGTACATGTTAAGTTATATTTTATTATTTGTTACATAAATAAATATATCAAAAGATACAATATTTAATATACAGTCCTTTTAGAAAGTTAATAATTATGTTTCAATAATTAATGTATTTTTCCTAACTGCAATTTTTATTTATTAAACAAATTAAATTTTTTTTAACCTAATTCTAAAAGAATTGTATTCTGTTCTTTAATTGCGCATGTTTTATTTGATAATTTTTATAATAAAAGTATTGGACTATAAATTTCACACATACATGATAATATTAATATTAAAATAAAATTATATTTATTCTACAGGGTGAGTCATTTTAGTCTATGGATCCGAATATCTTCCAAATTACGGTATCTACAAAAAAATGGTTTAGATAAAAGTTGACCAGGACAGAGGGGGTCATTCAATTGTACCATTGGTTTTGACCTTGAGGTCAATTTTGAAGGTTA
>NW_022639766.1:12880-15406 GCF_010583005.1 Odontomachus brunneus | reverse complement strand
AAATTGACCTCAAGGTCAAAACCAATGGTACAATTGAATGACCCCCTCTGTCCTGGTCAACTTTTATCTAAACCATTTTTTTGTAGATACCGTAATTTGGAAGATATTCGGATCCATAAACTAAAATGACTCACCCTGTATATGCATTTTAAAGTTGAATAATATTTGTAAATAACATTATTTTTAATTAATGTATAAATAATATATTGTAACAAATATGACAACTTTTGACTATTATTGTAACATGACTTTTATCTTTAACTATAAACTGTTTTTTATCAATATATAGATAAAAAGTAACATAATTCTAATAATTAATGAATATTTGTTTCTTAATTATAGGAACAATAGAAGGGTTTTTATGCAAATACTGCAATGCCTACATTCCTACATTTAATATGGCAACCTCCCATAAGTGTTTCAGGAATAAAGAAATATATGTTGGCTGTAATAACGTTTTATTTGCATATAATGAGAAAGATGTCGATGATCGTAAGTTTATTTATTGTTACAACAATATAATTTATAAAACTCAATTTCTAACTTAAAAAATTTAAAGATTTCTTTTCAACAAAATTGTAATATGTTTATATAAAATATATAATACTTACCATATACATAATTTATACTAAGCATACATTGTGAAATATAGTTAATATTTTCTTTAATCTATTCTCTTACAGCATGTGATATCTTTGAAGAGTTGGAATGTGCTTCTACAGACAGTAGTGAACAATCTATTAAACATAACAAAGGTAATATATGATTATATATATTTGAATATATATTTAAAGTAAAGTTATTTTTCTATATCATTTTGGAATGTGCTGATTATATATTACAGGCGCTGTATGGACTGATAACGCAACAATGGCTCTTCTTAGTCTGTATGAAGCCAATATGCATATTTTAGATCATCCAAAAAAAAAGGTAGAATTTGGACAGCAATAACAGATGGTCTAAAAGATTTCAAAATTGAGGTATGTGATAAAGATAGCATGCTTTTTATACACAAAAATAAACGGCTAAAATGACTGCTAATTATAATATATTTATTTTATCTCATACTTGTAATATATTATATCATAGCAATGCTTTTGTTCCAAATAGTGTTTTCTTTTAACAGATATCCAATGATCAAGTTAGATGGAAAATGAACGCCTTACAAAAGAAATATAAAGAATGTTGCGATAACAATGACAAGTCAGGCAGGGGTAAAATGGAATTTAAATGGTACAACCAATTGGACGAAATATTTGGCAGAAACAAAGACGCTATTGCTGCCCACACCATATCAAGTCAAATAAAAAGAAAAAATTCTGAGTCTGCATTATCCATTCAAAAGGATGTTGCAAATGATACACCTAAAACGTCATCGACAGATACAGTAATATCTGTTCCTACAAGTCCTATTGCCTCTACTTCTACAGTCTTAGATGCCTCGTCATCAACAATTAATAAAAAAATACGAATTAAAACTCGTCGTGGTCATGGAACGAGGTCGAATTTAGCAAATAAAAAACTAAATATTGAAGAACAGTGGCTTAAATTTTTACAAGACAAAGTGAAAAGAGATGCTGCACGCGATGAAAGACATGTAAAGTCAGAAGAGAAAGCGACTGAAAGCTTAATGCTAAAGTAACAAATAATAGCTTTAAAAAAAAAAAAGAAATGGGACAAAAAAAGGAATTATTAAATAACAAATTAAAGGAAAAAGAAAATAGGTATACTGAAATGATACAAATTGAAAAAAAAATGCAAATTACTAACAAGATTATTTATTAAAGGAAATATGAAAGACATGTCCGATGATTCAGATTAATATTTCATACTTATGAATAAGTAGTAATAATTAAATATATATCTGTCATTATTTGTAAACAAATACTTAAAAAGAAATGATTAAAAATATATATTTATTTAACGAAAGTATCATGAGTGTAAATTTTGACGTAGGTCGAATTACTTTTTAAAAAAAGTAAAAAAAAGAAACCAAGTGCACGCGCTTTGTCGTATTGTTTTAGATTTACAAAAAAATCTTTACATAAATATTACAACAAAATCTGATTAAAAATTTAAACAACATAAGAAAACTAAAAACAGCTAAAACATATTTTAAAAATTATTATTTAAACAATCTTTTTGCCCGATCAATTGTACATTCGAAAATACTTTACTGAAAAATACAATAAAAAAAACATTTTAAAATAATTATACTAAAAAGTTGTTACTCAGAAAAATTGTCATTACAAAAAATATTAAAGAAGCAACTGAACAAAAATTGTATAACAATTGGCTATTTACAAAAAAAAAAATACAAAGGATAAAAATTGTTACTTAAAAAAATTGTTATGCAAAAAATCTTTACAAAAAAAATATAACAAAAAATCCTGTTAAAAGATATTTTACAAGTCTTTACAAAAATAATAATTTTGAGCTATAGCTATTTAATTTTGTACTCTCTACAAAAGTAATGATATAAAGAGGTTTACGCCAAATGCGAATGATTAATCATTAACATTTCAG
>NW_022639766.1:8469-8802 GCF_010583005.1 Odontomachus brunneus | reverse complement strand
AAATAACGAAACATGAAATTAAAAAAACAAAAAATATAATAATGAAAGTTATTATGTAAATCTCTTTTATTATTATTTTTGGAAGAAATACAAAATTAAATTTTTTATAAAAGCTTCTCCGACAAACAGTTTTATATAATACCGTTTCTCTTAATATTTATCTACTTTAAATATTTATATAGTTACAAGAATTTGTGTTTATAAAAGTGAGAACTGAAATGTTAATGATTAATCATTCGCATTTGGCGTAAACCTCTTTATATCATTACTTTTGTAGAGAGTACAAAATTAAATAGCTATAGCTCAAAATTAATATTTTTGTAAAGACTTGTA
>NW_022639766.1:7554-8459 GCF_010583005.1 Odontomachus brunneus | reverse complement strand
AAAAAAAAAAATACAAAGGATAAAAATTGTTACTTAAAAAAATTGTTATGCAAAAAATCTTTACAAAAAAAATATAACAAAAAATCCTGTTAAAAGATATTTTACAAGTCTTTACAAAAATATTAATTTTGAGCTATAGCTATTTAATTTTGTACTCTCTACAAAAGTAATGATATAAAGAGGTTTACGCCAAGTGCGAATGATTAATCATTAACATTTCAGTTCTCACTTTTATAAACACAAATTCTTTTAACTATATAAATATTTAAAGTAGATAAATATTAAGAAAAACGTTATTAAATAAAACTGTTTATCGGAGAAGCTTCTATAAAAAATTTAATTCTGTATTTCTTCCAAAAATAATAATAAAAGAGATTTACAAAATAACTTTCATTATTATATTTTTCGTTTTTTCAATTTCATGTTTCGTTATTTGTTATATATTACACAGATCATTAACATATAAAACATTAACATAAAATTTTAATATTGTATATGAAAAATAAATTTTATATATTATTAACATAAATATTTTAATATTAAATATGAAAAAATATAAAAATATGTATATATTAAATATTAAAAAATAAATAATTATAAATAGAATAATTTTGATAAAAAAATTATAGACTTATACAAAAAGCACTTGGCGTGCCTTCTTTTATTGATTAAACAGCTGTCTTATTTTAAGGACGCCTAGGAGTTAATAACAATTAAGGACGCCCAGGAGTTAATGACAATCAAATAATTTAATTAATTTATTATTGTTTTATTTAACCCAAACACGCAAAGTGCTTTTTGTGTAAAGCTACAGATACTCAGTAGTTAATGATAACCAAATGAAAATTAATTAAATATGAATATTTTTAATTTACTTGCAACTCAAAGTATACTAAATTAATTTA
>NW_022639766.1:5870-6017 GCF_010583005.1 Odontomachus brunneus | reverse complement strand
GTTTGCGAATTTTGATTTCCCAATTGAATATATCGGAACCTAAGCTAAATACATAAAACTGGTTCAGACAAATGTTAAAGGGGGCCGAGGGAGTCACCTATCTGTACTCTGATCTTGACCTTGAACTCGATTTTCAAGGTTATTTCA
>NW_022639766.1:5274-5494 GCF_010583005.1 Odontomachus brunneus | reverse complement strand
CTTTGAAGATCGCATTCGTCGAGCATGCGCTGCAATTCCAAGGCAAACTCTCCTTAACACCGTACGCCATTTCCAAAGACGTTTGATTTTATGCCTTTAAGCAAATGGAGGTAACTTCGAACATTTATTTCAAAATTAAATTAATAATTTTTAAAATAGTGAGAGGCGAGGGGACTCACTTTAATCCAGCACCCCAAAGGAAACAGTACTTACTACGTCC
>NW_022639766.1:4624-5264 GCF_010583005.1 Odontomachus brunneus | reverse complement strand
TATCGTTATGGGCTCGTTTTGGATTATGGGTTGCGTTGGGTTATGGTTTAAGTTATTAGTTAGTACGATACTTACGCATGCGCAGTAATAATTATTTTTTTGAGGAAAATGTTAATAGGCATACCTATTTCTGGGTAGCGCTA
Organism: Odontomachus brunneus; assembly: GCF_010583005.1. Lineage (NCBI taxonomy): Eukaryota > Metazoa > Arthropoda > Insecta > Hymenoptera > Formicidae > Odontomachus > Odontomachus brunneus. The sequence continues at coordinate 5,121 of NW_022639766.1, read as the reverse complement.
AAAGTAAGGTTAATACAGTTAAAGAAACCCTCGAAAATAGTGATTCCCATTTTGAAAAATCACTATGACCTTGAAATAACCTTGAAAATCGAGTTTAAGGTCAAGATCAGAGTACAGATAGGTGACCCCTTCGGCCCCCTTTAACATTTGTCTGAACCAATTTTACGTATTTGGCTTAGGTTCCGATATATTCAATTGGGAAATCAAAATTCGCAAACCTGACCTTCATTTGACCTTGCCATGACCTTGATTAACATATCATTTTGAAAATAAAATTTCCCGCTCTTTTCAAATCCGGGGTCAAAAATAGGTGTTCCCATTTAAAAAAATCACTTTGACCTTGAAATAACCTTGAAAATCGAGTTCAAGGTCAAGGTCCTTGATACCATTACGTGACCCCCTCTGTCCCCTTCTACTTTTGTCTGGACCATTTTTCTCTATCTGACTTAGATTACGAGAAATTCAGGTGGGGAGATTAAAATGGCCCACCCTGTATA
>NW_022639766.1:3460-4569 GCF_010583005.1 Odontomachus brunneus | reverse complement strand
TTATTTTCTCTATTATATATTATTATTTATTTATTAATTATTTGCAAAAAAAATATATAAATATCCTTAGAGCCTCTTGACAATGATATTTTTTTAATTTGCATATCATCAGCTTCAATCCAGACATTAGAGGTTCCTTCTCTACATATACTTGTATAATGACCATTATTAATACTTGATCCATTGTGAAATATAGCATTCATGACCTTATAAGACTGCCCAGCTATTAATACTTTGGTTGTTGGAACAGCACATAAATTAAGTTTATATTTTTTCATCGACTTATCATCCTGTAATATAATACGTACAACAAATATTTTTTGCATCGATATTAATTCATATTTAAATAACATATTTCCTACACAATATTCACATGGCTCATTAAACAATTTAGTCCAATATAAAAATGTAATATTTATTAAATCTTGAAGATTATAACTTTTCTCCTTCAAATGATTAATAGATATTGTAAAAATAATATTCTCACTTGTGGTACATTTTGTATTTTCACAAGTTTTGCAGTGGTTGATAGTATTCATTTTATACAAAAGTGAATCTTTTATATAATCATATTTGTCACAAAGAGCTGTAAAAAATTGAAATGCTCGTTTTATATTATCAGAGAAATATTCTCTTAAATATTGCCGTATTGCATACGTACTCAATTGAGCCATTCCCTTTTTATACTGATACGCTAATTTACCTAAAACATTTGATTTATCCAAAATAAACAATTGTCTGATATCAGTTAAATGCAATAAACATTGCAATACTGAATTTGCATAACATGAAACTTTATCTGTATTTTGAAAACCTTTTATAACCCATGCAGTATTCTGTAAAAATTTTTGACATGGTACTTGGGTACGGGAAACTATCTTTGGTAAAGTCCACAAGATATCTTTCATTTTATGATGTTTCTTCTTAGAAACAGTAATCAATGCTGTTTTTGCTTTATGTACCTTTTTTAAGCGATTATACTCAATAATAGCTTCCTTACTAACTTTAACTGACGAAGGATCATAGTTAATCAAATGCAGTCCTTCTATAGAGGTTACTCGAGATAATGCAACATATACCTGGCCACAATTAAATACAAAGTTACCTAT
>NW_022639766.1:0-235 GCF_010583005.1 Odontomachus brunneus | reverse complement strand
TGCAATCTCAACGACCGCGATATCATACGATTCCGACATGCCGCTAAAATCGCTGGAAAAAGTGTCAACCGCACTTAAGAGACAAGACGCCGAAAGAAACATCAACAGAATAAACTCGCGAATACGCAACACTGACATCGTCCGCTGCTCGCGCACCGCGCGTCACATCACGCAAACCAGCGTCTAAACCAGAGAGAAGCCTGAGAGCGGCCATCGGCCCGATTTCAGCGGCCAG
>NW_022639765.1:222476-223619 GCF_010583005.1 Odontomachus brunneus | reverse complement strand
AAGGAATCGATTAAGTCCCTCCAGAACTTCGTCAATTCAGCCGTTATAGCCGAAATGCGAATTTATCCTATATCCAACTAAAGCTGTCGTGTAATTATACACGGTATATCGCGTTGCTTTGCGCTTGCACTTGAATTCGCGACACTACCGTGTCGCTTGATAATGGATGGGCCTCAATCTGTCATGTTGCTTCTCAGCTAATTGTTACCTCAACATCTCAAATTTACGGTCTAGGGTAGATTTTCTATCTCTGTAATATTTTTTCGATTTGTTGTGCTGAGAAATGAAAAAATAATTCCAAATGTTAGCTTCCTACAAATATAAAGTGATAAGTTTATTCAGTGATAAAATGATCCTTTCCCTAAAAAAAGTCAAATGTCTTCATCATTAATCTTGTATGAAGACAATTGTCATTGAAAACGCAGTTTCGCTTGCTCATGTCTTTTTAAATATTTGGAATTACGGAACTCAATGCCAAAATCCAGATCATGGATGTGATGAGGTAAAATATCATAATCTCTACATAAGCACAAAAAAGATATTTATGTGATGATCCTAATAATCTTGACATTTATTTTTTCTTTGTATTAATCTTCTTATCCGGTTGATATATATTGTATCACTCTATTAGCAATGAATGCGATTCAGACACGTCCAACGTAGTGTATGACCATATCTTCGTGATTTCATATTAAAGAATTGACAATTTTTCAATTAAGGAGGACCACATCCTATCGTCGAAACGTATTGGAATGTTTTAACATATAATTTAATTATTATATAAATCAGCGCTTAGCACCCGCGCCTTAGTCTTCTTTTCTCTTTAGTTCTTCTTTTATATCATATTTTGTGAATTACTAAAGCTATTAATAAGTCCATTGAGACTCGTAACAATGAATTTATTTTATATTTATTATTCGTTTGATATAATGACTTCCATAATTATTTTTCAAACACACACACACAATTGTTTAAACATTTTTCAAAATACTTATCTTACCTTAATTATTTAATGAAAATAATATTTTCTGTTAACATTTTTTAAATGTTTCTGTAACGTTTTTAAAACATTTATTCTATATTTATTATTCATTTTATATAATGATTTTAATAAATATTTTTCAAATATTTTTTAAACATTTT
>NW_022639765.1:218386-219476 GCF_010583005.1 Odontomachus brunneus | reverse complement strand
TTTTTTTTCCAGATAAATACTCAATTAATTCCACATGATTATGCGTCAAGTGTAGAAATTCGTGATACAATATGTTGCACGACAGTACAAGATACTGTATGCTATCGTTTCTCAACGACGACTGAGAGATATTGAAGATCTATGTTTACATACAAACATTCCTATTTATACGAGTTACAACTCTCATATTAGTATGAAAATTCGTCTAGAAAGAATCGCGCTTACCGTTTACACATTATACTTAATGTACGCAGAACGGATATTAATGAAACTTCTTTTGTTCATAACTTTTTAATAAACAATGAGTGACGGCTAAAACCTTTTGAATGTTACTTAGAGCAGTGACCTTGACAATATATGTCAAGATCAAGGTCATTGGAGCTGACTCCCCTATACCCGATAATTACCTGTTGTGAGCGTGGCAAGCGAAGGACTCTGGTTCGAGTCCCAGCTTAGCAAACCGCGCTTTGGATATTTTTTTCTCTTTCTGGAGCGAAAAGATACGTAGGTGCACGGCATCCCGCCAGCTAGCACGTTGTTCTGTGCAACGAAAAGAGGAGAGCGGCAAGTCGAGAGCGAGCGGCACCACGTCCCGGGCTGCCGAATACGGCGCGGCATGCACGCCTGAGCACGTGCGACTAGCATGACCGGCGCGCGACGTTGAGTTGTCTCAGCGACCGCGACGCGATACGATGGGCACTTGCAGTGAAATTCCCACTCACCAAATATATAAGACGGCCGCTCAGTCGGCTTTTCTGCGCCTGCTCTCGGTGCAAGAAAAGTCTTTTGTCGACAATCTCTCGAGGTTTCAAGCCGAACCCCCGTCAAATATATCTGCTGGATTGTGGGCTGTGCTCGACCACATATACCTGCTCAGTTGAGGTGATAAGACAGCGACTTGCAAGTCTTTTCAGAATGTTTGCTTTGCAGCACGTTGGGTCACTTTGTGTATGGACACTTGTTCCGACGCTTGTTATATCGGGACGCTCTCGCTCCCGTTTTATGTCCACTTGGAACTTAGTTTTTGGCGCTCTGCGCTCTATACCAGTTCGTTAGCACTACGTTCTCCAAAGACTACTCCTCATTCCAT
>NW_022639765.1:209564-218376 GCF_010583005.1 Odontomachus brunneus | reverse complement strand
GCTTTGCAGCACGTTGGGTCACTTTGTGTATGGACACTTGTTCCGACGCTTGTTATATCGGGACGCTCTCGCTCCCGTTTTATGTCCACTTGGAACTTAGTTTTTGGCGCTCTGCGCTCTATACCAGTTCGTTAGCACTACGTTCTCCAAAGACTACTCCTCATTCCATTCAAAGAGGCTCTTGGGTAAAAGGACGCAAAGAAAATTCGTGCCCTTGGGCTAACCGACGTAGGTACGTCCGGACACGAGCCGGCCACTCACCAACAATTGAACCAATATCGAACACACCTCCTCCTTCTATGGCAATTGAATATGAATTATTTAAAATAATTATTTTAGAATGTTTTTAAAATGTTTTAAAATCACACTTGGAAAACATTATGAGAAACGTTTATGAAAACGTTTCTAAAAACGTTCATAAAAACGTTAAAAATAATATATAAGCCTCCTTTTTTTCATTACAAAGACGTTAATTTTAATGTTTGAAATCATGTTTTATAACGTCATAAAAACGTTTTTTTAACATATGAAGAAAATGATTTTTAAACGTTTTTATAACATTAAAAAATGTTTATTTTAAACATTAAAATAAGCATTTTTAATGAAAAAAAGGGAATTTATTCCGTTTTAAATGTTTTTAAAAACATTTTAAAAATGTTTTCCAAATGATTTCAAAACTTTATAAACATTTGTTAAATATTTTTTCCTGATTGGAGAAGTGTATATACGGTTCGTGTATAAGATATAATTCTTCACAATATCAACTCATGAAATGAAATACCTATTTTCAAATACTGTGGATATTTAAATAGTTTACATTGTATATAATACAGTCATATGAGTCAATTTTACTGTGCATGATGATCATATGATTGTGTCGCGTAAAGCGAAAATTAATTTATTTATTATACTTAAGAGTAATTGTTGATGCACTGCAACTTCGCTTTATGCATACAGCATTCTATAGATAGTATATGAAATTATTCCCTTCATTTATGCTCAAGGACTATAAACAAGTCAAAAGTTAGTTGACATTCTATCTTGCGATAATTATCTTATAATTATTTAAACTATAAGGTTTTCATTAACCCCTATATTTGTAACCTCTATAAGGTTACAAATATGCTTCTTACAAACTTACATCCTACAATATATATCTCTTCTCGTTCGCTCCTACCCGCCATATACACATACAGATCGCCTTCTCCTCTGCCTTTCTATTCTCGCTTATTACTACTCTACTTTCCACTCCGCTTATTACTAACTAAAAACTAACTTATATCCATGGACGTAGTATACATGGGCCCGTGTACGACCAGAAAAGTGAAACCAATATGTACAGCCGCCCTATCTCTTTCCGCAAAGACAAATTGTGCAATAAAATTTAAGTAAGACTTTTATTTGCCAGTCTAGTCGGGGTGCTGTTGCGCTCTATAATATTATGGAAACGAGAAATGGATGTGCGCGCAACAAAAATGTGATAAAATAGGAAGAAAACTATAGGCTCTTTATTCTAGCTTTTTTTCTAGATGTTGGTTTCACTTTATTAGGCAGTAGAACATAGGACATTCAGAGTTTACTACGTCCATGCTTATATCTAACTTATACTATTTTATCTTAAATCTACTAATCTACCACCTTACGCTATAATACACCATCCCATCCTTTGTCTTCCGCCCCCCCCTCTCTCTCTCTCTCCTTACCCTCTTCTGCCTCTCTTCAATACAACCAACTTATTCAATCATCTTTCCTCTCCCTTCATCCTCAGTCCTTTTTCACCACTCCTCGTCTTTTCTACCTCCTTCATCCACTCCTCCCCTTCTTCCTCGTCCTCCAAAATAGTCTCCACCATCATCTGCTAATTCCTTTCTTCTCCGTCCCCTCCTCTCCTACATCCTTCCCATACATGCTCCCACGTCTTTCTCTCACACACTTTACATTTCCTCTTTCCAGTACCTCCTACCTAAACCTAATAACCTTCCTCCACCTCTTCTCTGCCCATCCTTTTTCCAAATACTTTGGTATCCCCTCCCCCTTTATCTACATATCCCACTTATTAACTTTGGATATCCATATCCTTTCCCATCTTTCTTCCTTTTGTTTTTTCCTCTCTCTCTACTATATCCTCGTACCTTGCTCCTTCCCCCACTTCCCATCCCCTCATATACTTCTCCCTCTCTCTTTCTAACCTTCCCATTACTTCCTTCCTACTCCATCTTCCCTTCATTTCTTCACATCATTTCTTTACTATCTCTCTTCCGTTTTCTTCCTCCAATCTCTCCTCGAATTTTCATGCCCTCCTTCTTACCCTTCCTCTCAACTATTCTTTCCCCAGCTCCTCTCGTACCATATATCCCGGTATTCTCTAGTTCAACCCCATAACCTATCTAAAAAATCTTTTTTGCAGTCCTTCCAACTCCTTTCTCTCTTTCCATCCCCAAACTTTTACTTTATACTCCATTACCGTCCAATGCGTGACGAATAACCATATCCTTTTTTTCCAGTCTTTTCTCCAAAACCTCTTCCTTATTCCCCACAATTCCCTCATTACTAAAGCTGCCTTTTTTCTTCTCTCTTTTATACTCTTTTGTGCGCTTTCTACCCTCCATTTCCTTGTACTGTGTATCCTAGATACCCCTTATCTCTTCCAAACTTTTGCTTTTCAATCTCCACCATTTTCTTTTTCGTCCCACTTTCTTTCCTGAACTTGATTGCCTTAATCTTTTCTAAGTTCACATATAATCTTTTCCTTTCCACATATTTTTCCATCCTTGCTAACATTGACTTCATACCCTCTCCTTCCTCTACTTATAATACTATATTATCCGTATATACTAGGGTGTACACTTTTCCACCACCCAATCTCATTCTTCTCCATCCTTCCTTTGCCATCTCCTCCTCTAAGTCCGCCATTAAAACATTAAATAATATTGGACTCAGCTGACATCCATGATTTAGCCCCTTCGCCGTCCAAAACCCCTCTCTTACTCTCTCTCCCACCCTTACCCTACTTTTCGTTTCCCTTACTATCTCTTTCACTCTGGCTACTAACACCTTCCGTACTTCCTTTCTCTTAACGTACCTATCAGCTTCTTATCCACTGAATCAAATGCGGCCTTGAAATTCACGAACACTGTCACCATCCCCCCCTTTCTTCTTTTCTAGCTACTTATTCACCATATAGTTTAAGGCAAATATATAATCTATCGTCCCTACCTCTCTTCTAAACCCGGCCTGGCTTCCCAATAGCATTCTTTTCCCTTTCACTTTCTCTCTCATCCTCTCTGTTAACACCGCTGCATATATCTTGTACAATGACGGCATCAACGTTACCCTCTTGCAGTCCGTTACCTTCCCTTTCTTCAATATTAGGAGCACTCTTTCTATTCCTCCGGCTACCTGAGATTCCCTATATATTATATATTCCTGTTATATTTCCCTTCTTTTCCTTTCTGCTCTTCTGATATTGTCTTCCTCCCCTCTTTGTCTTCTTCCTCTTTCCCTTCCCATACTATACCCTTCTTATCCCTTAATCTGCTCTCTTTCCATTCCTCCAGTCACCCTTTACCTCTTCATACTCTCCTATATACCTCCCATGTCCATTTCTCCATTTCCTCTCCTCCATATTTCCACACCTCGTTCGGCAGTTCATCTCTTCCCATTGCCTTTCCTCCTCTCAGATCTTTTATTACCTTCCTCACTTCCTCTAGTTCCAGCTCCTTCTCTTCATTTCTCCTCCCCCTCGTCACCTTGTCCTTTTCTCCTCCTATCAACCCCATAAATATTCCTTTCACTTTTGCATATTTATATCCACATTAATCTCTCCTTGTTCACCAATTCCCACACCCTCCCTTCCGTTCTCGTCTCACATGCATCCCTTTCTATTCTCTCCCTCTGTTCACTTTCCTTTTTCTCGCATAACTCCTTATACTTCTTCTTTCTCTTTCTATATTCCTCCCTGCTCTTTCCCCCTTTTTTCCGTTTCCTTAATTCAACCTTTATTCTTATTTCCCTTTTTTGCATTCTTTATCCCACCATCCTCTTGCTTTTCCACTCTTTCTTCCATGCCCACCTTATTTTCCTTCAGTTTTCTTCCTTCTTAATCTCTTTATCCTTTCTTTCATTTCTTCTCACTCTTCCTCCATTCCTTTCCACTCCCTATTAATATTCCCTATTGTTTCCTTAAATCTATCCTTCTCTTCCTTATCCCATCTTCTTCTATTGGGAATATGCATTAATTTTAAAAAATTTTTAAGAAATGGCGTAACTAGTACTATATCGTATTGGGTCATATTGCTACCTTCATATCAAAGCACCATCATGTGCCTTTAGTTTTTAGTATATCATTTTACCGAAGTGTAAACATTGTTCTTTTGAGCATTGAATATATTAAATTTTGTGCCAAAAAAAATTTGCGGAAAGCTTTACTTTTTTGCTTCCATTTAAAGAAAAGTGCTGCTGAAAGTCAAATGCTGTCGGAAGCTTATGGTGATTATATTTCATCGACTTCAACATGTGAGTACTGATTTCGACGCTATAGTAGTAGTAGTAGTAGTAGAATTTATTCTTCCCTCTTGGGGATACGAATCATACATTTTCTCCAACAACCCTTAAACCTAAACTTACATGCTATCCTTAACTATGCCTTAACCTATTTTATTCCACTGCTCGCATCCCACACACACACACATGGGACCCCCGCTTCCGTCGCAGACCTCTTTTCCTCATCTCCCTAACCGAAAACTCTACTTACATCTTCTCGTTTTTCTTTCCCTACATTTAACCCTTTAATTTTTCATCGCCCCCTCCTCTTGGCAGATTCCTCACATACTCTCCAACATCCTCATTCATTCATTCACTCTCTCTCTTTCTCTCTCCTCTCTCTCTCTCTCTCTCTCTCTTTCTCTTATACACCTCTCCCTCCCCCCTTCCTCATCCTCACCCCTCCTCCCTTCCTCATCCTCATCCCCCCCTCGCCTCTCCCGTCTCTATTCCAATTCCCTCCCTAAATCTATCCAACTTTATCAACCACCCCTCCCCTTCCCCTTCCTTACCCAAAACCTCCTTCACCCTTTCCTCCCAACCTCCCTTCGCCCCCCATCTGCCACATTCTTCCTACACATGCTTCCATGTCTCCTCCTCCCTACCACACATCCTGCAGAGCCTATTCTTTTCTTTTCCCTAGTAAACCCCCTCCTTTACTCCCTTCTCCATCCAATATTTTGCTATCCTTCCCCATTTCTTTTCTGTCCATCCCTTTTTCAAATACTCCGGTATCCCCCCTCCCTTCGCTCTTCTGTACCATTTATTATATTTTGAATCAATAATTCTCTCCCATCTTTCCCTTCCCTGAGTCTCTTCATCTTTGTCCTCCACTTCTCTAAATACAAACCTCTCCTTCTCCCTTCTCTCCTCCACCTCCGTTATCTCTCTACCCATATCCTTAAAAAAACTCTTCTTTCTTTCTCCCATTCTGATAACTTCCCCATTTTCTTAATTTTCTCTCTCATTTCTTGCCACCACCTTCTCGCAATATCACTCCTCCTACCTTCCTCCAACCTTTCCTCAAACCCTCACGCCCTTCTTCCCGCTCTAGTTCTCAATTTATCCCTTTGCAATTCCTCTCTTACCAAATAACCTGGTGTTCTCCAACTTACCCCTAGCAACCATCTCAGATAACTTTTCTGCCCCCTCTCTATCTGTTCCCTTTCCCTCCAACACCAAATTTCTACCCCATATGCCATTACCGTCCATACCAGAGCGTCAAACAACCAGACCCTTTTTCCCCAGTCACTTCCAAACTTTCTCTTTCCAATCCCCCATACCTGCCCCATCACCGCCATTCCCCTTTTCATCCTATCCCTCACCTGTTCCCCCTGCCCATCGTTCCTCTGAAAGTCATACCCCAAATATTTGTAACTTCTCACCTCTTCCACTACTCTTCCCTCCCATCTCCAACTTATCTTTTTCCTTCTCCCCCTTCCTTACTGAACCTCATGACCTTCGATTTCTCCACATTTACCCCCAAACCTTTCCCTCTTATGTATCTTTCTAACCTCGCCATCATTGCTCTCATTCCATCTTCATCCTGTGCCAGCAGCACAATATCATCCGCATACGCTAACGAATAAATTTTTCCCCCCTCACCTTTACCCCTCCCTAGATACCCCTTCTCAGGTCTTCTTCCAAGTCTGCTGTAACTAAATTGAATAGCCCTGGGCTCAAAGGACAGCCCTGTCTCACCCCCTTACCATCCAATCCCCTCACTTAACTCCTCTCCTACCTTTACCCTATTCCTCGTCTCTCTCAAAACCTCTTCACACCTCCCAACACTAATTCCCCTCTCTCTCATAGCTCTTCCCAACACCTCTCTCCACACAGAATCAAACACGGCCTTCAAATATACGAAAAATGCCCCCAGCTTTTCTCTTTCCTTACTTAATTCCCTGTTCACCAAATAATTTAACACATATATATTGTCCATCGTTCCCATTTCTTTTCTAAACCCCGTCTGATTCTGTGGCACCTTTCTTCCACCCTCCATTTCTCTCTCCAATCTTTCCGCTACCATCGTTGCATACACTTTATACAACGATGGCATCAATGTAACCCCCCTGTAGTTCTCCACCTTCCCTCCTACCCCCTTTTTCCTGATCGGTACGATTATTCCCTCACTCCAATCCTCTATACATTCCTCCCCCTTCCACATTTTATTGCATATCTCCCAGACATTTTCCTCCAATTTCTCCCCACCATATCTCCAAACATCCCAAGGTATTTCATCCTCCCTACTGCCTTTCCCTCTTTTATCCTTCTAACCGTCCCCCATACCTCTTTCCTAGTGAGCTCCTCCTCATCCTCCCTTCTTAACCCTTTCACCCCTTTCGCTACCCTTCCCTCTACCCCTCCTAACACTCCTTTGAAGTATTCCGCCCATTCCCCCATTCCAATCCCTTCATTCACCACCCTTCTTCTCTTTCTCGCTCTATTAACTATCTCCCATACTTGTCCCTCCGTCCTCGCCTTCCTTGCCATTTCCGCCCACCTTCCCCTCTCTTCTTCCCTTTTCTTCTGACACAGTTTCTTGTGCTCTCTTTTTGCTTTCCTATATTCCTCTCCCCCCAACCCCTTTCTTCTCCAACTCCTCAATTCCTTTTTCACCTTTTTTTTTACTTTCCTTACATTCTAAGTCCCACCATCCTCTCCTCTCTCCTTCCTTTTTTCTCATTTTGTCCCTCCCTCAAAATCTTCTGCACTTCCCCCTTTAACACCACCTAAACTCATACTCCCCCCTTCACCCTTAACCTCCATAACTTTTCCATCTTTTCCTTGAATTCCTTTATTCCCTCTTCCGTCCATCTCCAATTCTCCTTTCTCCTACTCTCACACCCCTTCTTCTCCTCCCCCCTCCATTTATCCACACCATCACCGGAAGATGATCCGACTCCACTCTATTTTCCACCACCACTTTCTTCAATCTTTCCCATACCTCCTCGTCCCCCACTACATAATCCAATACAGAATCCCTCCGCCCGCCTGCATATGTCCACTTCCCTCTCTCATCTCCCTTTCCACACCCATTAAAAATATACCACCCTACCTCCTCCAATTTGCTCACCAGAAACCTCCCCTCCACATTTATCTTCTTGTGCTTTGACTTCCTCTTCACCTCTTCTCTTTCCCCTCTCCCTTCCCACCACCCTCCCATATCTCCCGTTCTCGCGTTAAAATGCCCACGCACCAGCGACCTTACCCCCTCCTCCTTCTCCTCCGCCCAATTTTTAAATACCTCCCATTTTTCCCTTAAGTCCCCATTGCTATAAACTCCCACTATCCTCCATATCTCCTCCCTTATTCTCACCTTTCTCACTATCATTCCTTCCATTATACCCCCTTTAACTCCTCCAACTAACTCTATCCCCTTTCTTATCTCCATCAACATCCCGCCCATCGCTCTCCCTTTCTTATTCTTTCTCCCTGCCATTTGAGCCTGCCACTTGTAGCCTTTTGGTAGCCTCCCCTTTACCCTCTCCCAACCCCTTTTTTCCATCCATGTCTCCATCAGAATCACAATATCCCACTCTATCACCCCTCTCCAAAACTCTCTATCTTTATTCTTTAATTCCGCCACGTTCCAGAACCCCACTTTAACCAACATTTCCTCCCCTATAACAACTCCCTCCTCCTCCTCCTTCCTCCTATCTCCATTCCTCTGCTTCTTTCTTCCTATCTCCCTCACACTCCCGCTCTTCCTCTCCCCTCACTTCCATCCCTCCCCTCCCCCCCTCTTTTTCCCTCTTACCACCACTTACGCCCCTCTCTTCCCTTCTCCCGATTTCTCTCCCTCTCCTTCCCCTCGTTTATTTTCCCCTCCTTTTATTATCCTTTCCTCCTCCTCATCCCAGAACCACCATTCTCTGTTTACCCACGCCTTATTCTCTCCTATCCATACTTTCGCCCCTTTTCTCTCTTCCTCCTTAAGTATCCCCCTAAACCTCCATCTAATCTGTCTCTCTCTCCATGTGAGGTCGTCTCTTATCCAAATATCTCTTCCTTTCAACCCTCTTTTCTTTCTCATCACTTCTTTCCTATCTTCTTCCGAATCTAACCTTACCACTGCTAATCCTCCCCACTCCCCTCTTCCTGCCTTTACCTCTCTCACCTCCTCCACTCTAACCTTTGCTCCTATCTGTTCAAATATTCCCTTTATTTTCTCCTCCACCTCCCCTTCCCCCCTTTTATAACCCTTTACTACCACATTCGTTTTCCTTTCTCTCCTTTCCTTCCTTTCCCATATTTTTTCCAAAACTTT
>NW_022639765.1:209359-209554 GCF_010583005.1 Odontomachus brunneus | reverse complement strand
CCTTACTACCCTTACCTACATCTACCTCTTCCTCCATCCTCTAACTCACTTAAACCCAAGTACCACCTCCCTGTTTTACCTACCCGTCTCTCTACCACTTACTTCTATACTTCACTAGATGTCACTACCCTCTCCTTCAACTCTCTCCAGTCATCACCTCACTCCAACCTAACCTCTTTCACCCGTTCCCTTTTT
>NW_022639765.1:208378-209349 GCF_010583005.1 Odontomachus brunneus | reverse complement strand
TACATCTACCTCTTCCTCCATCCTCTAACTCACTTAAACCCAAGTACCACCTCCCTGTTTTACCTACCCGTCTCTCTACCACTTACTTCTATACTTCACTAGATGTCACTACCCTCTCCTTCAACTCTCTCCAGTCATCACCTCACTCCAACCTAACCTCTTTCACCCGTTCCCCTTTTCCCTAATTTTCTCCACTCCCTCACTTTCCCCCCACACCCTTCTTATTCCACCACACTCACCTCCTCCCACACCACACTCACACACCCTCTCACACCCACACTCTCTCTCCTTCACTCTCCAATTTCTCCAACTCACTGCCGCACACCTCACTCTGACCGATAAGCATACCCGCCGGAAACGGAAGTCCGAGAAACTATTGTAACCTAAGCGATTCATGCGAGCGAACACGTAAAGGCGTGAATGTCGAGCGAAAGCGGTACTCCTAACCGACCTATATCAAATCAATCGTGGCTACATAGCGCACCAGCGCGATTAACTATCGAACATCTATCAAATTCCAACGAGACAGTTGCCGAAGCTATAGATAACGCGCGTGAAACATTAGAGCTTGTGCGACGTGTATTAGACTACTCGGGTGAAACCGAACGCGAATCTGCAGAGCACGTAATCGCCGAACGTGAATTCCCTTTCGGCGAGATAGACCATAGCATACTACCGGACGTGCAGGTTACAGACGACACCCGACGTACAAGACGCCGCGCATATTTACTCTCACACAGTACCATTAGCGACGTCTCGCAAAGAGGAGATTTCTCCTTAACTTCTTACGATAGTAGTGTATTCGATCCATTTGACGAAATGGCCACAGGGCAACGCGACGAAAACCTATACGCGGAGGAGAACGGAAGAGATTAGGAAATCTCTCGCCCCCGCGGGCCTCTATTACGAGAGGATCCGTTGAGCGACGTAAACGATCCTCAACAAGGACTTAATAGAATTCGACGCGACGA
>NW_022639765.1:204353-208368 GCF_010583005.1 Odontomachus brunneus | reverse complement strand
CGTAAACGATCCTCAACCAGGACTAAATAGAATTCGACGCGACGTTGACCTATATAATAATGCTAACGAGCAGTTATTAGCGCGTATAGAGGAATTGCGCGATACTATATATACGAATGCAGCTCTACTAACCAACTCTCGCATAGACGACCCACCAAACGCAAGGAACACTAATATAGAAACTGAACGATATCCTCCAGACAGACGAGGACAAGGTTACAATGACCATCTCACAGACGGGTTACCCCTGATTAACGAGGATCGATCCCGACGCATCAGGGAGGCGCGAGATCAGATCCCCATATTCAATGGTACGCAGGATGATAAACTAATAGAATTCTTAACGGCGCGCGAATACGCGTTCGAGCTGATACACCTTGCTGACGAATCCACATTAATTCGAGCAGTAATCTGCACTAAACTAAAGGGAATTGCCCTAACTGAGGTTAAAAACTGAAACATTCATACTTTTGCTGTCCTAAAGGACGTGTTAGAAAGATGTTTTATGAAAAAGAAATCAGTAACTCGACTACTTCGAGATTTTAATAATTTACATCAAAAGCCTGGAGAAGATGCGCGAACTTACGGAAACCGTGTAGAATCATTAACCACGGATCTATTTGAAGCCGGAACAGAGGGGGATCTTTATTCTCTCACATAGAAACTCGGCATCCATTTCTTTTGGAATCGTTAGCTCTAATCAACTATCAACTAGGACTAAACGACAGGCTACAAACAATAGTCCGGTCCCGCGCACCCGCGACTTTAGCCGAGGCAATAGCAGGAGCAATAGAGGAAGAAAGAATTAAAGGAACCCTGGAGACTCCTGCGCGCACCTACGAAACAAATCGGTATAACCGAAGCTCTCTCGCAAACACTAAACGAGAAAATTCTATAATACAATGCCAAAAGTGCGGAAAATTAGGGCATCAGGGACGCGAATGCCGTAGCAGTCGATATGGCAATCGGTTCGTTCTGCCTAAACCAGCAGTATCCTCTCGCGTGAATGCGACCGACACATGGTGCACACGATGCAAGAAAAACGGACACACTCGCGAGCTGTTGGTACATACACGGGAAGCCGACCGAGACACGGGACACCGCGAGTGACTACCGTAAACCTTCGCGGCCAGTGACTATCACCGCGGTAGATACAGATAAACCATCGACATCTCGCAGAAACGGGAGCGCCCGATTTAATAATGATCCAGAGGGAAAAATAAAAAAAGAGCAAAATCGCGTGCGCGACTACCGCGTAAATCAGATCCGCCGAAACTTACATAAACGCACAGGATTCGACTTAGTCATCTTGCCGATAAAGGAGGCGAAACAAGAGAAAATACCTTTTCTCGTTGACACGGGATCCGCCATAAGTCTCGTAAAGATACGAACACGGGACGAGGATACCCCTATGACTGCGAAAAAACTGACACTGACTGGTATCACCAGACATAAAGCCTACACGATAGGAAAAATAATCGCCACAGTCAACATAGGAAACCAGCGCCGAAAATTCTAACTGTTCGTTGTACAGGACGATTTCCCAATCGAACACGAGGGAATATTAGGAATAGATTTCCTTCGCAAACACTGCGCTAACTTGATTATAAAACAAGAACAATGACGATTTCCGGACAAAGTCTGGTATCGTTGATACCACAGCAAACGTATAACCTTCCCGCGTGCAGTGAAGTAATAATACGCGTCACGGTAAACATAAATCGGATGGGAGTAATCTCAGCTGAAGAAATTTCGCAAGGAATTTTTATCGGAAATTGCCTGGTAGAACCTGATAATTACACATGTCTGGCAACAGTAATAAATACTACCGACGATATCGTCGAAATAGCTACACCTTATGTAATATTAGAAGATACTCCGAAATATGATACCGCAGAGATAAATGTACTCACAACAAATCAAAGTAATAAACTGACAGCACGAACAGAAATATTGAACCAACAATTAAGGTTGGAGCATCTAAACAAAGAAGAAAAAAAATTAATACGTGAAGTTTGTGAGGAATGTAATGACGTATTCTTCCTCGAAGGAGACAGCCTCACGCATACCGCGGTCGTGAAACATCAAATTACCACGCGAAGTGACGCCACGCCGGTAAACGTGCGACCATATCGCCTGCCGGAGCAGCATAAAAAAGATGTAGATAAGCAAATACGAGAAATGCTCGATAATAAAATAATAAGAGCCAGCAACAGTCAGTGGAATGCACCATTATTGGTAGTACCGAAAAAAAAGAATGCCTCAGGAGAAACGAAATTACGAATCGTAGTAGATTTCCGAAAATTAAACGATCTAACTATTGGGGATTCTTTTCCACTGCCAAATATTAGTGACATCCTAGATCAACTAGGAAACGCAAAATATTTCTCTACATTAGACCTTGCAGCTGGATACCATCAAATAGAAATGGCAGAAAAAGATAAACGTAAGACAGCTTTTTCAACACCCACGGGGCACTATGAGTTTAATAGAATGCCTTTCGGATTGAAAAATGCGCCCGTAACATTCTAACGACTCATGAGTACAGTCCTAACGGGATTACAAAGGCTAAAATGCCTAGTATATTTAGACGACATAATCATATACGGAAATAGTCTAATAGACCATAACAAAAAACTTGTCAGTGTACTACAGAGAATACGGCAATGTAACCTAAAGCTGCAACCAAACAAATGCGAGTTCCTTAGGAAGGAAGTTACCTACTTAGGGTAGATAATTTCAGAAAATGGAATCTTACCCGATCCGAAAAAGTTAAAAGCAATAACAAATTTCCCGAGACTCACAAAAACCAAAGATATACAATCATTAATAGGGCTCGCAGGATATTACAGAAGATTCATCGATAACTTCTCAAAAATTGCACGACCATTAACAAAATTAACCAAAAAGGAAAAATTTGAATGGAACAAAAAACAACAAATGGCATTCGATCAATTAAAGGAAAAACTGACCACCGCGCCGGTACTAATATATCCAGATTTCGAAAAAGAATTCGTGGTCACAACAGATGCATCCGACCATGCAATCGGAGCTATACTATCGCAAGGCCGAGTAGGAGCAGACAACCCGATAGCCTATGCGAGCCGCGTATTATCACGCGTGGAACACAATTATAACACAACGGAAAAAGAACTGTTAGCGATAGTCTGGGCAATAAAACACTTCAGACATTATATCTACGGAACCAAGTTCAAAATCGTAACAGATCCTAAACCACTAGTCTGGCTATTCAACGTCACAGATCCTGGATCCAGATTAATAAGATGGAGATTGAAATTAGAGGAATATGATTACGAAATAATCCACAAAGCAGGGAAGACAAACGTAAACGCAGACGCGTTAAGTAGGTACCCTCCAGTATCAGTATTACAAACCAGCATTCCAGAAGAGGAAGAAGAAGAGGAAGAAGAAGAGAAAGAAGAAGAGGAAGAAGAAGAGGAAGAAGAAGAGGAAAAACAAGAGGAAAACAATACAAATACACATAAGATGCAAAATTACACAAAAAAAGAAAAAGAACGAATACTTTACGAGTATCACGATGCGCCATTGGGAGGGCATTAAGGAATACAACGCACTTTAAAAAGAATACGTATGAACCACAATTGGAAAAGAATAACGGAAGATGTAACACAATATATTAAAAAATGCGAATTATGCCAAAAAAATAAATTAAGTCTACAGAAAAAGTCACCGATGATAATCACTGACACACCTACTAAGCCGTTCGAAAAATGCGCGTTAGATATTGTAGGACCACTCACAATAACAACAAAAGGAAATAAATATATCCTAACATTTCAGGATAATTTAACCAAATTCAGTAAAGCTATCCCAATACCTAATCAAGAGGCGACAACCGTCGCGAAAGCATTTGTTGAAAATATAGTGCTGGAATATGGGATACCAGAAAAAGTATTAACGGATCAAGGTACAAACTTCCTCAGTAAAGTATTCAAAACAGTATGTAAATTACTAAGAATAGAAAAGATTCAAA